>NC_090884.1:49227008-49229508 GCF_036669925.1 Montipora capricornis
AATGCCAGGAAACGTACTCACGCGTCGATCGAATGCAGCGCAAATAGGGCAAGATTTCCGCACAGGTCCCTACTTCATTATGCATACGCTCCTTTGTTTCAAGAAAACAATAGCGATAACAATAGATGTCCTTTGGGACTGTGGCGCTTTGTTCTTTCTTCTTAGAGGTTTTTTTCTAAGTCTATATGGATTTTGAAAAAACCGGTCGAACTTCTGACTGAAAAACGGAAAATCGAACATTTTTTCCCGCAATTTTGGCACTTTTCCTGCAATTTTACCCACTTTTCAATTTTAGAATAAGCGCAAGAAGTGGAGTTTCAAGCAATCGTTGTAATAGGGTTCAGATTCTCAAACATAAAAAGCAAACCAAATAAAAGTACTGTCATAAAAAAATTAATGGCTACCTGCTCTTTTTATCGTGAAATTGTTCTTTTCAATGCCCTGCTGTGGGCTCGTTTGTCTGGGTCGACGAAGTTTAGGCGATGGTGAACTGTGAGATGATGTTAGCCCTTGCCTTGTAGGCAATTGTAAACTTTCCGGCCACAGGTAGCTTGGGCTAATATTTTTTCAAGGAAAGTTTACTGTCAGAAAATTATGTGTTCTGGCGTACATTATCCATTGCAGTTTTTTCTTGAGCATCGCGAAACAGATCCATCTTCCGATGCACTTTGTCATTGCCAACTGACTGCGTTTTCACACAGGTTTTGGAAACGGAAGACGAAAGTTAATTGTTTTCTTTGCACCACTGTATACACAGCTCGGGATAGGCTATAAAGCAGGGACAATTTCCAAATGTTCAAATCTCTCTTTGCTGACGCTTTTCAGATTTTCACACTTAAATTTTGAAGACAAAGGGTGGCATGACCCTTGTACCGACACTCACATGGACTAATACTAAAGTAATTCACACCCGTGAGCGGTACACACATGCAAGACCGGCTAATTTCCGCAACGACAGCCGCAACAATTTATGACTACTACGAATCATCTATTAAAAGTTCTTGGTCTGATAGTTTAAAATCCGTCTAAGACTTTTGTCCTCCTTTTTCACAAACGCCAATAATATTGAACCTTTAAATATTTAAAACTTTAAACTCTAAATTTCTTCCTTACCAGCATCAACGACCGGACAAAGTGTCCGGCCATCTAAGGATTTGACCCGACAAAACCTATTTTTGTCCGGACATTTGTCCGTTGACCGGCCGTTATTTGCAGCCCTGGGCTAATGAATTCATACAGGATTGTGAGCAAGCTTGACACGGTTTTTGGGAAAAAAGAAAATAACAAAAAGTGGTAGAATTTTTTTTTAGCCGGGTGTTTGAAAGCGTAATAAAACGGTTTTCGCTGTAGTTATTATGGCAGACAATCTGCGCTCACGTTGCCATTGGCGACGATTATATTGACGAACAATAAGATGATCATCGTCATTCTTCTCCAGCTTCTCCTCGAGAATCTCTATGAATAAAGCAATGGCCAGTCAGGATGTTCTTTTCTCGACGACATTATATGCTTCATATCTTTATTTACAAGATATCTAAACTATGGTGTTTCCGCATGATAGTTCATTGCACCGCCCGTTTGAAGAAAGGCGTTTCCTACTTATTGTGCATTCGGCAATCTAGATATCGATATCGATCGATCGATATCGATTGTCGTCTCCTAACTGGTTCGCATTGAAAATTTAAAGATTGTAGAAAGAAAATTTAATTAAGAGATCAAGCAACAATTTTATTACCCACAGTAGTTTTTGACCTTCTGGAAGTTTTCGAAAAGAGAAATCTGGATGTTTGCCTAAGCAAAATGTTTGCAGCCTGGGGAGGGGACTCGCATATTAAAGGCCGGGAATGCTCGTCGTCTCGCTAGCTTAGGGGTGTAAATTTCGGATTTTGTCTTACTTAGGGTGTTTATGGCAAAACGCCTTGTTATGTAGCCCATATGTAGCCGTAAAGGTCGCGTTCAGAGTTGCACGAGAAAAAATTTAAAAATGGCTATTTGATGTGTTTTAAATATGGTCTCGTTTAGGGGTCAAAAAAAGCCTGGGCCACGCCCAGACTGGTTTCCCTTAGGAGTCTAATTCAAAAAATTCGATAAGCCTATGCATATGCATATGCAAAGTCCCCCCTCTCCGAAGTTTGCAGTCTTTAAATTTAAAATGCAAACAAATTAAGAGATCAGACAACTTTTACTTCCCAACGTTTTAGCTTCTTAGGCCCGGTTCAGACGCCGTACTTTACATGATCCGAATCGAATTCATTGAATTAATTTCAAGTGAAGTACGGCGTGTGAATCAATTCAGAACGACAGGTCTAATTCGCAGTTTTTCCCGCCTGGCTTAGCCGGGAATTACGGCTATGGAGCGGCTTTGATCCAGACGCCGTACTTCACATGAGCCCAATCAAATGCAGAAATTAGTACAACTTTGCAAGTTTCTTCAATCATAGTATGAAGACAGGATGTGACGTCATTATGAGTGTAATATTTAGTTTTCTGCAATTGAAAA
>NC_090884.1:49234508-49259508 GCF_036669925.1 Montipora capricornis
AGGCTTTAAGTACAGGATTCATTTAAATGAGTTATCTTCAGAGAAGACGAATACGATCTCAAGTCTAGTTTTATCCCCCTCAAATGCGTAAAAAGAATCAAAAACCAACATTTGACTTGATTTGCGTTCATTGTTAATTTCAGTTTACAGTGTCCCCAATAAGGCGTCAATCATTTTTGTCGCCTAGTTTGATTGAAAAGCGAATTACAGGTAGCTTACTTTGTAACTTAGTGTGCACGCACTTGTATCAGAAGTAAGTTTTCTGTTGCACTTACGGCCTACTTGCATTGGACCTCAGTGTGAACCCGCCTAATTTTCATCAAACCGATTCCGTTCCTGTCTTTAATAAGCTCCGTAATCCGGACATAAAGGAACAACGACGTAGACGAGATGTGATTTCTTGTAAAAGAACGTTGAAGGCGTCACGTCACGTCACCATAGCAATACGTTTTCTGGATGTAAACAAAGTAATCCCGCCGTCGTGGAACGTGGTAGCTGCTTTTTCCGGTTATTCTAACTCGTTCCGCCTGTAAAATGAGTACCAACTGTCCTGGAATTAAACTGACATAATGTGGCGTTGTTGTTCTACATTTCTTTGTTTTGACTTAACTCCGTAATATTTTGCCGATGCGAGCAAACTTGAAAGCATCCGTTTTCTATGCGACAGTCTTTAGGGAAATGATAGCCACCTTTCATATTGTATTTGTATTTCTTTATTTAATGAGCTTCAAAGTAAGTATTGTAGTAAGGGATTGTTTTCTGACGTCATATTTGTAGATATGAGGTAAAACACTTAAAACGGTTTTAATTCTTTTTCAAACAAACGTATGAAAAGCTTTCGGCCCAAAGCAGGACTGTATGCTATTGCAGTATTCATTTTAGACGTCTATTCTGCATAATTCCAGGTATCATCTTCTCCTAATTAACTCGTTGTTCTAGCTTTATCAACAAGGACTTAACGTGAAAGATACGTGACAGAGCTTAACTACGACCAAGGAAGTTTGTGGTCTTTTTTTTTTTTTTGCTTTTGAATATGAATATTGAATTAATTGCTCACAACCTTTGTAACACTTGCCGGCACTAAAATTAGCTCTCGTCAAACTTCAAACAGTTGTCTTTTGGACGTGTTTGGATTCTGCAGTAGTTTGCTGTATTGCAGGTTGATTTGCAACAGTTTTGGTCCCAATTTTCCCTGGATCAGTTAACAGGGGAGTAGAACGCCTAATTTTGACCAGTAGACCAGTCAAAGATGAGATTTGGCAGGTTCAACTTCTTCAGTGTTACGAAAAGAAAAGCTCTGTTCCAGTAAACTGTTGTTTAGTCAGCATTTTACGTACGGTATATTCCTTTCATTACAATAAATAGATCGCTTCCGCTTTAGATTGCTTCACTTATTCCAGTTGCCGTGACAAATGGACGCCCTTCTTTTGAGCTTCTGCCTCGATTGAACGTGAACCTCTAGCAGAAGCTTCTGACTCATATGGAAGCTCTAACAGATGCAGGATGATAGAACGATACAGTCATTATAACGCAACTTGAACCAATTACATGTCTCTCTTCAAGTCTGTTAATCATTTACCACTCGCAGCACTTAAATATGGAAAACAATCCAAGAAAACATTTAGCAGCGCACGAAAATGTAGACTCCATCAATGATTTTTTTGATTCCAAAAGACAAATACTGAATCATGGAGAGAGCTACAGAGGAAGAAACATGTGCACGCGAAGTCAGAGGAGATAACTACCTTAATTCATATTTTAACAGCACTGATTGGAAATTTGAATTCTCCTTATCGTAAGCTTAGCAGCAGTTGTTTGCTAATGTGGTTATTCAACTTGACTGCAAATTTCACATGGAATGGCTTCGAATCACGTGCCAAGTACGGTTGTCCTTGGTTGCTCGTGCGTGGGTTGCTATGGGTTAAGTGCTGTGTTTGCACATGGCGTACTGTTTTTCGTGCAGTGCCGTGGTTGGAGCGAGGACTGGGTGAATTGGCGCATGACAGGCAGTACAGCGAGGTGTTGGGTGACATATCGCGCGCAACTGAGGTAAGTTGGCATGCGCAGGCAACGAAGCAACACATTCTGCTCACCAGAGACTCGGGAGCATCTCTGGGAAACTCTTTATTCCAGTTGCTGCTAAGATTGGTAGAAAAATTGGAGAATGGCTTTCCTTATCTCTGGTCCGCGTACGATTTTCACACAAAGATAGGCCTTAAAGAACTCGTATTCTATGCATAACAAGTGAACTGGATCATTTTATTTCCCATAATTCTTATATGGGTTCAATAATCAACAAAATACAGGTCGGTTCATATTAAAGATGATAGAAGTCCTTAGGTAATCAAATTCGAGAGCGAAGGAAATCAAAGCCATGTGAACTGTCAATCTCTTTCATCGTGTCACTTAAAGCTTCTAAACAAGAGCAACTTTGTTTTTACCGTTTAGAAACTGTTCTATTTCCTGGCATTGTTCGCGATAATATCTGCTTCTCTTCAGTACGGAATGATGCGCAGAGACCAAGCCACACATCTCGTCTTTGGACATCAGTGAAGCTCACGCAGCATTGGGCGTGGTCTTGCACTTGCTTAGATTTATTAGTGGAGTCCACATATATTATGCTTTGACTTTGTTCTGGAGCATTCCCACGTGCATAATGTTGATGACCGGGTACTCCAGGATTGAATTCCAAGGTAACATGACGCTCCGGTCCAAAACCGTTTACAATTTATATTTAAGAAAGAGGATCCCGTGGTCGTAGTCCGGTGGTCGTAGTCTTTTTACTTTGAACTGGTTCTTTCAGGATATATATTTGAGAGAACTACCTGTGAACTGCCTTAATAGCAAAGTCCACTCAAGATGATTTTGAGCAAAAACTACCTTTATTCAGGCGATTTGCCCTACATTACCTTGAAAAACGTCGGGCCGACCTTTTTCAAGATTACCCAAATGCAATCCGCGTCAATCTTGTTCATTTGTGTCCATCCGTGCTTCTCTTTCCTTTTGTTGTATTTCTTTTAATTTGTTTAATTTGTTTGTTGTTCAACAGTCTTAAGTGGTTATTGCAATGTTTCATTCTATTTTTTGGGCATTTTGGGTGTCATGAAATTGCATCATTTTAGGTGACATGCATGTTTCTCTTTCCTTTTTTTGTATTTCTTTTATGTTGTTCAACAGTCTTAAGTGGTTATTGCAATGTTTCATTCTACTTTTTGGGCATTTTGGGTGTCATGAAATTGCATCATTTTAGGTGACATGCGTGTTTCTCTTTCCTTTTGTTGTATTTCTTTTATGTTGTTCAACAGTTTTAAGTGGTTATTGCAATGTTTCATTCTACTTTTTGGCCATTTTGGGTGTCATGAAATTGCATTATTTTAGGCCGGTGACATAGCCCCACTAAGCCCAAATTGAAGCATTATTTGCAATGCTAGTATTATTCAAGCTGATTGGTGCTCCCGAGTAGCTTCTCTAAGCATTTTTTTTCCATTACATGCAGAACTCACTCAAAAATGACTGAAAAACAAAAACACCTTCTTCTCATCGAAACACGCTGTTGAAGGTTACAAAGAAAGAGTTCAGTTTGTCAAAGATTCATCATCCGTTTGTATGGTAAGTTACTACGACTAAAAAAATTTGCTCATTAAACGTGCTTGTAGTAGGCTTTGTGACTTCTACGTAGTTGTTTACAAGGGTGTTTCTCACTTCAAACATTAAATTAAAATGTTGGAAGCATACTAGCTCTTGACTACAATCAGGGTTGTATATAAGAGCCGGCAGCCGGCGAAGTTCGCCGGCTTCTCTGTCAGGTTTCGCCGGCTACTTTCATTGTTTGAAGAGTCAAGACATGTAGAGGAGATGATGTTTATGAGGTCTAAACTACTTGGGCTCAATACAAATAAAAATTTGCAGTGCCTATCTTTTCTGAAAACACATAAAAGACTTCTGACTCAAGGGCAGTTTAAAAACGTTATGCTTCAGACTTTCGTTTTGCTGCGGTGGTGGGAAAGTAGGAACAATATGATTTGTTGTCCGCCATATTGGATTTCGATATCTTTAAACAGCCACCAATTGTATCTTACCGGAAGGAAAAATCACTCAAGGACGTTTTAGTCCGCGCAAAACGTCCTTTAATCACGCCGCAATCATAAAAAAACTTGTCAACAAGGAAACACTTTCAAAAGGTTTGTTCTCAATCCAGAAGGAAATTTACATATGATGTTCTGCTAGCAACACGCTCAGCCTGCGTTCACGCATCTCTTACCACAACTCAACTGAGGAACAAAACTAGCCCCTGATCATTCACTAACCGCTCCTTCGTTTTCACTTCGCACCTTTCAGTTGATCATTTATAGCGAACGTAGAAGCTGAGGACTCGTTGACTTTATTTAAACACTTGAACGTAAGGCTCCTCGGAGTTAAATCCTACTTGCCCGCGCAAGTGCTCGTCCTCTCGAGGGCATCTCTACGCTTCAATATGACAACGGATCTTTATCCAACGTCACTCTTGATCAACTCTCATTGCTTTACGGAACTCCTAAACTCTTCGGAAAAAACACAACATGTGATTTTCAATTTTCGAAATTACTACAACCAAGTTCCGCAAGCATATTTTCCCGCTAATTACACAATGGAACGAATGGGTGTCATCTTCACACCTAAACAGGATCGAAACATCCTTTACGCCATTGGCCAATTAGTATCCTCCAATCAGCTTCTTTATTTAACAACCAATCAGGAGCCTTTGCTGGTCTAGTCCTTCAAAGTATGTGCCATGTTTACACGTTGTCAAGTGGCAAAATCCCTCAACTTTTTGTTTATAGGGTTGTATTATTGAAATCGCTTCGTCTTTCTTTGAGTAACATGGTTTTCATAGTATAATTGCAGCTTCATTCATCCCTCTAATGTCTGAGTTTCATGGCCCAAAATGCCAGTAAATGCATTTTCCGGCATTCAGTTTTCAAAAATTTTCCGGGGGAGCATGCCCCCGGACCCCCCTAGAAGCGATGGGCGAAAGCCCATCGTGTGGGTCCTCCGGACCCACAACCGTCTACTTTGCAAAAAACTCCGGCTACTTACAACCTTAAAGAAAACCCTGCTACAACTACTGGTCTTCAAGGCCACAGTTGCTGGACTCAACCGAAAATTTTGAGGCTGGTTTTCACTGGCGACGGAGTCGGAGTCGGAGTCGTAATCAGAAGCGCAGAGCGATACGATCTAGTGAAAATCAAACTGTCGGAGTCGGAAGCAGAATACCGATACCGGTTATGGCTCCGTCGCTTACGATCCAAAGAAAACTGCATTGTCGGATTCGGAAGCAGAAGCGGATGAACAAACATCGATTCCAAGCATTGTGATTGGTTGGTTTTTCCGCTTCTGATTCCGACTCCGACAATTTAGTTTTCACTGGATCATAAGCGACGAAGTCATAAGCGGAGTCGGAAGAAAATGGAAACGTTCTGATTCTTCCGACTCCGATTCCGTCGAGCTTATGACTCCGCTTATGACTCCGATCTTTGATTTTCACTAGGTTATAAGCGCTCTTACGACTCCGACTACGACTCTGACTCCGACTCCGACTCCGTCGCTAGTGAAAACCAGCCTTTAAAGGTAAGTGAACTGTCTTCCTTCACAGTGAATCTGCCGGCTATTTGTTTTCGACCCTGTTTTAGTACTTCTGTTCGGTATAATTACATAGGTGAATAATGAAAATTCTCTTCGCTGATTGGTTGCAATTGGGGTGATTATTACCCGATAATCACCTAAGTGGTTTCTTCAAAACGGTCGCAAGCCGTTTTGTCGAGGTGACAGATGAAACCTATTTTTAAATTATTCTAAAACAAGTATTCACATCCTGCTCGGTGAATATAATAGGCTTTTTGCAACAATTCGTCAGGTGAACTTTTTTTCATCAACACGATAATTGTGCTGGTTTCATGAAATTACTTTTCCAGAAGTAAAAAGAGCAGCTCAAAATTTTCCCTAGTATATCGTATAAACCGGTATTGTTACAGTTGACAGAATTTATAAGGATTTGTATGGGAAATGGACGCTTTGCCACCCATTCAGGCTTCAATGATTTTCAAACAAATCCTTGTATTATTCTAAGTTTTCAAACCACTTTAAAACTCTTCCTTTGAAATATGAAACTCGAAAAACGGATCCTTCTGCAGGTACCGGAAAGCACTGTGTCTTTCGTCACGTGGGATTAGTCTTTATTTGGAGTTGTTTTGTTTTCTGTCTTTTGTTTCTTTTGTTTTACGTAATTTCTGCTCCGATACTTGCAGAAGCTGCCCGAAAAACTTCCACCCTTGCACATTTACTCTAGCTTATTTGACCCATGATAAAATAGGAATCTGAGCTTTGTTTGAGGCGCGTAATTATAGCAAACACGATCTTTCCATTTCTGGAATTTATAAAGACCGAGTTTAAGTTCACCAATTATAAGTCATGTGACCAGTTTGTTGCAAATGGTACATACTGCAAATTAAAGAGTTGCTGGAAATAAATTAAAGTTGCTACAAATTAAAAAAAGGTGCTGCAAATTAAAAGAATGTTGTTGCAAATTAAAACACCAAAAGTATGCGCGTGCACTGAAGGAAGGACAGGTACAAAACACAGGTCACAGGTGATTGTTTTACCAATACAGAAACCACCCAACTGTTTACAACTGCTAACATTAGACCTAATTAGGTCTAAGGTTAGTTTTATTGGATGTTTAGGATACTTTCTGTATTGTTAAAACAATAAGCAGTGACCTGTGACCTGTTTTGTACCTGCCATTCCTTCAGTGCGCTAGCATACGCTTGATGGTTTTATATGCCGCGACATTCTTTTAATTTGCAGAAACTATTTTGAATTTGCATGCAGCAACTCTTTAATTTGCAGCAAGTCCATTGTGGGCCACCGTAAAATAGCCTATTGCTAAATGTTCCTGAAATCTTGATTTGTTGTTTTTCTTCGTCATGTAATCGTCATAGAGTGTCCACCCAGCATGGTTTAAATAGCCTCGTTTGGGTTTGAAGTCACTTACAGCTAAAAGTGGCACTTTAAGTAGTGTATTCCGTGCTGGAATAGGAAACAAAGAACTTCTGTAAGAACTTCTAGAATCTGGAACGCTCTCCCCCTGAAGTTAAGATATGAACATGCAACTCTAAACCAATTTAAATCTCTCCTCTCCTCATACTACAAAGATGCACTTATCTTGCGCTTCGATGTTGAGGACACTAGAACCTGGAAATCTGTCTGCTTAAAATGTAATACGCCACGCAACCTTTCAGAGCCTATTTCGTGTTGTTAGAGTGTTTAGAACTTTGTTAATCTTGGGCCCACAGTAATTGGAGTCAGCTGTTGTGGATACCCTGCCTTAACCCAGTATTTGTTTATTTCTTGTGTACGTCGTCATGTTTTGTTAATAGTTTATTTAGAAGGCCATGTTTAATTTATAAATAAAATAAATAAACATCCCCCACCCCCCAATTCAATGTTGCGTGAGAATTTTTCGGGCGACTGTTAGTAGTTGTGAAAATCAACATTGGAGGAAGGGGGAAAAGGAGATGGGTGTTCCAACAAATGTGACGAGTATTGTAGGTTGAAATTAAAGTTAACCTGAATTTAAATTTAACTGTAACATATATACTAAAACAACTATTCACCTCAGTGTCGGTGGCTAATGCTAGCCCCTTCCACTTCAGTGAATAGTTGCTCACTATTACTGCTGTAACTAATATGGTCAAGGAACGCGTCAGCGATTAAGCCAGCTGAAAAGAATTTTTGCAGCTCTGAGAATAAAGTGGCCGATAAAAGCAGTTTTGGACCGGAATTGACCGAGGCAGAAATTGATGCTTTAGTCGACAATACTACCCCCGGGAACACCAAAGAAGAGTTGTTGATCCAGGAGTTTTAATAAAACGATTATTCTACTCAGGCTTGCTGGATATAAAATAATTAAAACCAACAAGGCACGTTTATCTATCACTTCATATCCAGCAAGCCCTTGTAGAATAATTGTTAAATATTCGCAGATATAGCATTTCTTAATACACTATTTGATATTTCTGTGGGAACAATCATGATTTTGAGTTATTAATGTGTGGTAGCTCAGATTGGAGCATTCATCATTTAATTCCGGGGCAGTCGTACCTGAAGTCGGGTTCAACTGACGTAACGTTTCACAGATTTTGTAAATTCCCTTTAGGTCTAATATCGTAAAAAGACCTTTTAGGAAGCATGACACACACAAACCTTTCCGACAAAAGTCCCAGAAATTGATAATTCGTCGCTGGAGAGTGGGAGCAACTGTGGTTTAAACGTTACGCAACACACTTGATAGTGCTTTCGCTAAAAATATGAGCTAATTGTCGCTGTGATAGACACTCGCTGTAGTCACGGTAGGTTGTACCGATAAGTGAAAAGAAGAAGCCACACTTGCGTTTGCCGTTCCCCTTTTTGATCAAGAACCCAACATCTTGTACAAGAAAAAGCTTCAAATGACACACATTATGGGGTGCAAGCAATTTTTTTCACAACAATTTTCGTCTTTTGGTGGAACAGATGTGGCGCGGTGGTGAAAGCACTCGGCTTCCTCTAAAGTGGCCTGGGATTGAGTCTCGCATTGTTAAGATTCAAGTCCACAAAGTATCACTCCCCTCGCCTTTGTATTCCTTGTTTAAGTCAAGTACATCCAGTCATCCGAAGAAATCCTTGACTATTGCTACGTCATAGCCTCGTTTGCATACACAAAAAAACAAAGATGGCGGATTTCAATTCAAGCGTTATTGTTGGCTACTTAAACATATTAAGCCCAAATGAGTGGTCAAGTATGACAATGCAGATAAAGAACTGTCGATTCAGAAAAATTTCTAGCCAGTACTTTTCCTTTAAGTATGACGTTTCCAGCCAACGGCCAACGGGAAACAGCAGGCTTCTACTTGTCATAAAAGCGTGGAAATTCTCTGACTTTAACTTGTCTCGTTCCTTTAAAAAGTTTCTTGATATCTCGAGCTAAGAGGACAGAAATGAGCTAATATTAAGCAGGCTTCTTACATTTTTGGCAAAACCCTAATTTCACTCACGACGTCATTTCCCGTTTGGGATAAACGTCATGCTTAACCTCGTTAATAGTTGTCTCAAACGTTGATGGTTCTGTTCAGTAAATCAGAGTTAGTAGAGGCAGTAAATTAATCACTATCCAATGAATACCTGAGTTAGTCGACAGTGGACGCCGTGCTTTCCTCTCCTCTTTCTGAAAACCCAGACCTGATTTTTTGTGTGCTACGTTTATTTGCAGTTACTCCTTTCAAGAGGAAAATTATAGAATGTTTCTAAGCAGCTGCTTTGCAATAGCTTTTCACTGCTTTGGCCGGTTCCTTCCTTCCTTGTACTTCTTCGAATACCCTATCAGCAAGCAATCATTGGTGTTACGAAAAATAGCATTGCGTGACTTGTGTTACTTTCTAGATGCTTCGCGAGAGTTCGTAGTTTGTTTATTTTTAGGTTTGTGCGTAAGCGTTTCTAAATCGGTGTGTTTTGTAATCTTTCTATAATTAGATTGATTACTATTTTAGAAAGTTCTAGCAGCTTATTGTCAGAGTATATAAGTAGACGAGTCCACGCAAAGTTTTTTTAACTAGTTTTTCACAAGCGAAGAGAGTTGGCGTTAGCCGTGTTTAGTCAAGTGTGACAGAAGCTGTGTTTATTCAAGTTTGCAGAGGTCGTGTAAGTTTATCAAGTACGTGTTGTTTGGAGTCTTCGTGGAAACTACGTTCATTTTTGGAATAAATATTGTTGTTGTTCCGACAACCCTACGTTCAGTTTAGTCTGCAAGCTACCTGTCCTCAAAACATTCGAACTCGTAACAATTGGACCAAAAAATGACTTAGTCCTCAGGGTAGTTAAGAGCGAGATGATATCCGGCTCTACTTCGGAAACCGGATGTTAAGACAGGCGTAAAAGCTTTCCGTATGCCAGTGCGCAAAACTGTAAAAGAGTGAAAAGCAAATTGTGACAAAACTCAGATTCCCATGGGCAGTTAGGTAGGACGGAACGAAGAAACGAAAAAATCATAGCAATATCGGGGTTGCCAAAAAATTTAAGACCACCACGACAAGCCCATGAGAGGAAACTTTATTAGGCAACATATATACACTACCGCATTTCGTAATCTTTGGCCAATCCCGAATTTACGCATGGTTCTCCGAGGAAGTTCACTTCGGCGCTCTAAAAGAGCCTTGACGACAATACTCACTAAGCTTGCTTATTTCTCAATTATGAGGTAAAAGTCAATTGCAAAATATCTGTAATGATAACGAAGCATCGAAGCAAGATTGTAATCTTTTTTTCAGAAATTTCATTCTAAGTATTCTAAAGTTAATTGTTTCGATCGGATAATAACAGGTTCCAAAAAACAACGTCGAGGAAATGAAGAAATAAAGCAAAACAGTTTTTGAAACTGACTTGGAGGATGACAAAACAATAGCATCAACCGCAAGTTTATGTGTACAAGGAACGTTTTTGCAAACGTTGGCCGTGTAGCACTTATATTTCAACAGACTTAACTATTAGAGGGTAATGTGAAGTGCTAGTTTTCTCCTCATATAGACCATGATGTGAGCGTTAGCCCTACTAATGGAATTGGGCCTGTTAGATATACGGTAAAGGTAAAGTCACTTTATTTGACGTCGGTAGTTCCTTCACTTACGAAACTGGTATCAATGGAAGCCGACGGTGCTCCCTTTACCCCACACAATATGCTATTTCTGACAGTTGTAGCCTGCGAAATTGGCAGAAATGGATATTTTGCCGGCACGGACCAGAGGATTGGGTCCGGTTGTCTGGTGGGGATCATGGGTAATTTGTCTTACAAATAGTGAACCGTTAGTGATTTGAATCAGTCTAGGTTCAGCTTTCTTCGCCTACTTTTTTGTTAAATTTTCCCCTTAGCCTCCATGGGGTAGTGGCACTTGCATAGGGTTTGGAGAATACGTTCCCTCATTCCCGAAGGGTTTTGGGTTTTCGTATCCGGCAGGTGCCCAGTGTACTTTTCCTTTAACACAGTTTTAAGGAGGTCAGTACCATCAAGTATGCTAACGTATTGTTATGCTAGGAGTTTGTAAGCATACGGTAAGCAAAATATACCGGCTTGTGGCGCTTGCTGTTCTACATGCCCATGCCCATGTTTCTCTGTCAGTACCATCAACTATGCTAACGTATTGTTATGCTAGAGCGGAGTTTGGATGCATATGGTAAGCAAAATAAACCGCCTTGTGGCGCTTGCTGTCCTACGTGCCCATGTATCTACACAGTTGTGTTGTGATTGAGTTAGTCGTGTTGTGTCTGATTGAATAGGAGTCAAAATGTTGAGGTATTCCACGTGTATTTCTACAGTTTAAACTTGACTTTTTAGCGTTACAACTTCTCTTCAAAAGCACATGGTTTTTGTCTGACGTCACATGACGTCGCATACAGTGTCCAGTCCTCTGACGCATTTAAAATAGGAGGAGGAGGAGCAGTCGTGTCTCAGATGGCTAGTGCAGGGCTTTCGGAGCGAGAAGTCCCCGGTTCAATCCTCGGTGACTTCAACGTCTGTTTCGACTTTCCTCTGATCCGTGTAGCTATAGCTTTAAATATCCGTAAAACGGAGCACTGACTCAGAGAGGGGGGTAAATGGCGGACCATTCGCTTCCATTGATACCAGTTTCGTAACTGAAGTAACTACCGACGTTAAAGGGACACGGTCACGGTCTGCGCATGCTTGTGTAGCTGATCGAAACTTGAAAAAGTCAGCCTGACTTTCTCAAGTTACTAGCAATCACAAATTCAAAATGGCGTCTAGCGGAGGATCCGGACATGGCGGTAAACGCATTAACTCAGGGCGGAAACGAAAGGTCGAAGACAGAGGGGAATTTGCTTTAGATAAAGATAGCATTTGCTTTAGATAAACTTGATCTAATGCAAAATATATGCAGAATTCTTCAACTTACCGATATTTCCATAATGCCGGTCGAGCGTGACAAGTCTCGGAGAGAGTGAATGCTACTGCGCATGTCAACCCGTGACAGTGTCCCTTTAAATGAGAGTATGGAAACACGGCTGTGACATCACACGAATTTTAATTGGTTCTGTAGCCAGACGCGAGTTTTGATTGGCTGGTAGGAAATATGAGCGTATATCAAGAAAACCTGTTTCAATCAAGAAATATAACTACAACTATGATACAAAATTTAGGATAAAAATCGAAACTATTTACAAAAAGTACAGCAGTCGCCAGTCACATGAATTTATCTACGTTTAGAAGAGTGGTTTAAATTCCTTTACTATAGTTAGTATTAGTAATCTAATGTGGAGAGGAAAAGAGTTCCAAAGTTTTCTAACAGTGAAAAATTGAAAGAGTAAGGACCGTAAGTAGTTGCCTTAACAGGTTGAATGGAGAGTGAACGGGACATAAATTCGGTTGATATTACATATATTCAGTTATTTCGAAACATAATGGTAATGAAATTGGGAGTGAAAGCCTTGAAGGGCCTTATGAATAAGATTACGATTTCTATGTGTATGCGCACGATGAGAAAAAAATATGGATAGCGGCATATGGCGCGAGTAGTTCAAAGGCCAGATAACTTTCTCCAGTGGGTAAGTATTTTGGCCAAGAACTGCCAATGACGATTTGACAACCACCATGTATTTTTTTCCAACAAATAATGTTTCCAAAAGAAACTTAAGTCACTAACGAACAGTTTCAATCTGTATTAAGATTGCAGGATTTTCTCACGTATTCGTACAGCACATGTAAAAAGGCGCGTACGAAACCTTGAACACCCTTGAATTTTAATTAAACACCAAAATAGTTACATGGTTGAAATGTTGCGTTTGAAGTGAAGCAATTTGAAATCATCTTAGGTTTTAAAGTATATTTCACAGAGGACTTTTTTTTGCTCAAAAGACATTAACGAAAGGGCAATTCTTCTTTTAACAAAAAAAAAAACAGGCATACTGATGAAAATCAGTAAATTTCGAGCACCTTTTTCAAAAGTCGAGCCTTATTTAAACACTTCTTTGCCATTTTTGAAGCACCATTTTCCAGTTTGCCAGCCCAATCGGGATAGACCTATTCTAACCTAACTGTAACCCTAACCTCAAATCATTTTTGGGCAAACTTCGCAAGGCCAAAAAACTAGGAAATACAAGTCACCTTATAGCCTAATTTCTATGGATGGAAAACTTAACTATCATAGATTTGTGCTATAAAAAAACACTTTAAATAAGACGTATTAGAAGAGAAATAACGATTTTTCAAAAAGTGTTAAAAATCGCGATTTTTGGCCAAATGGCAAAAACAAACAAACAATGAAATGTGATGTACCACAGGGTAGTTCCCTTGGTCCTCTTTTATTCTTACTTTATATAAACAACATTTTTACTGCTCTGATAAACTGAACTTTAGGATTTTTGCTGGTGACACTAATGTTTTCGCTTCATCACCTTCTATTCGAGATTTTGAAAAACTAAATAATGGAGAGCTGGCTAAAATTAAAGAATGGTGCGAACTAAACAAGCTCTCTATAAATATTAAGAAAACTAATTACATGATTGTTAAATCCCCTAAAAATAAATCAGGAAACATAAATGTTAAATTACCAAATAAAGATGAAAACACTGAAATACGGAGATGTAAAAAATAGCCATAAAAAAGCTAAACTTCCGACGTTTCGGCGACCTCATGACGCCATCATTATCAAGGAGTTGGAAATGAACATGCGAGTTCATAACAGGTACAAAATACTCCAAATTTGCATAAGCGAAGAAGAGCTAAACAAGAACTTTAGCACGGATTGAATCTGTTTGCACGTTCAGCCGTGGTCTTAATTCTTTGATGTACAGTATTTCGTTAACCAGACAGTCCAATTTGTTTACGCATTTCTTCAACACTCTAAAGCAGCAAAGGAGGTATGTCCTCAGGGACAGCACCCGCGTGGTCTTCATCGTAACGCTTGCGTGCAGAGGATGACGTACTCTTGTGACCATCAACGCGTGCATGTAGATGGCCACGTGCGTAGCCAACATAGCTACCTGTGTCGCACAGATTACATTGAAACTGGTACACAACGCACTATTGATTAACCAGCTGTGGTTTGTTCTCGCATTCTTGGAAGTCTTGGCCAATTCTTCGACTGACAAAGAAGGGTTTGGATGTAGTTTGGAGCTTGAGACTTAAGTCTTTCAACTGAGCCTTAACAAAGTTAGCCGGATCCTGGTCCTTAAATGCTATGACTACCCGAGTCACGTCATTTCACACCATTTTGCACAATTGCAAATGTTGGTCAGTAACTCTTGAGTTGACAAACGTATTAATGGTAGAGTTGATAAGGTGTTGGGGGTACTTCAAATGTGAGAACAGGGACTTAAAGCGTTCACACTCCTCCGAGAAATGGGTACACGCGATCAAGCATAGTTGTTAATAAGCTTCGTTTGTATCGTTTGTCGACATGACTATGGTAGTGGAGAAGTAGACCAGTACTGATAGGCATCACGTAGACCTTGGTCTCGATTTGGGGCGCTCGGTTTAGGAGGTGAGTGCCCATCCTGCTGTCAGTTTTAACATGGAGAAAGGATGGAATGCTTCCCTTTGCCAACTCTACCATTAATACCTTTGTCAACTCAAGACTTACTGACCAACGTTTGCAATGGTGCGAAATGGTATGAAATGACGTGACTCGGGTAGTCATACCATTTTAAAAATTCAAAAAATTTCCACAAGCATATGCATGGGCAAAGTCCCACCTCCCCAGGGGTTTAAAATGCATACAATCAATTAACAGATCAGGCAACTTTTGCACCACACACCTTCTTACCTTCTAGAAGTTTTAAGAAATCGCCCATTTCATTGAATTATTTTGCATTGGTCCAGTCCCTCTGTGACAAAATATCACAAAATCAACATGTACAACTTTAAAGTAAAGAACTTTCCATTTGTTTCGTACTAGGCCCTAGCAAGAGTGCATCACCCAAGAGTTAGATTTACCCAAATTGTCCTAGTCTTCATCAGCGTCAGAAAAGTGTCTGTTTTTGAACCAAGTTTTGCGGGAAAATAAACAATAAACAAATCGGCTTACTCAATGTTGTGCCCGATTCAAACCCTTTGACAATAAAGCGATTTGTTCCAGGAATTTCCATATCATTTAAATGTGAATGCTACATTAAAATTTTTGTAATTTCCAAACATTTCTACTTTCCTAGGTTGTTTTTTAGCTATTAGACATTTGCCTCCCGAAACAATTAATTTGCAAATTTAGCTTTGGCCAACCTTACAGAAACACAGAAAATACACATTCCCCGAGACTGTCACTTAATGATATTGTAAATGGAAAGTTGGTATAGCAAGCTAAAGAGTATACATCTCACCTGAGAAACATACTGCAAAAGCTTGCAATTATTTTGAAGTATTTTCAAGGGCCAAAATAACACCACGGCTAGATCCTCAGTTATGGAAACAAACCGTTTTGCCAAGTCCCTGATTTCTATCAAGTGATTAACTAATCCTGGAACAGATGCTTACAAAACAAGGCACAAATGTAAGGACTTGGACAGTATCTTAATGCTACTGAAATCTCATGGTACTTTAACTATAATGGCATGATATCTTGTGTCTGACTGCTACTGAGGTGTCAATGATTGAATTGTTTTCAAAAACTCATATAATCGAAGAAAGGAAAATAACATATCGACGTATCACAGTCCAAGTAAGTTTTTCACGTTTTGGACATCGTTTCTGAAAAAACAAAACAAGGAAGAAAGAAACAAGTAGTGGGTTAAATGGCAATAGCGAATTTCGTTCTGATTGGCAAGTAAATAATACAGACCCTACGCAAAAATGGCTGCCTTTAAATTATTCTTTTGTTCATATTCAAAATAGCCCAACTAAGCTCGTTTTTGAGACAAAAATTCTAATGAATTTGTTATCCCCAACGAGGTTAGTTTGGCTATTTTGAATATGAACAAAAGAATAATTTAAAGGCAGCCATTTTTGCATACGGTCTATAACAATTATCCTAATTCATTCAACTGTTTGTGCTTAGTTAATAGCAACAATTCCTATTCACTGTTGCTTTGACATGTAGGCTTGAAGACCTCAATAACTCACTTTACTTGACATAAGCAATCGACAATCACCGATCAGTTTCACAGTCAGTCCATCATACTATCTGTAGGAAGCTGAAGTACCTAACTCGGTGAATGCAGACATTATTTAATTCAGGTATTAGCCAAATGAGTTCGAGTAAAAATAACCACTCTGGCAACCGTTTTTAAAGCCATCTCTCTGTGAAGAACGTACCTGCACCTTTCGACATTTTCCTGATTAAAAACATTTACAAAGTACAGCCATTCAGTCAATATATGTTATTCACCAGCCGGGAGGTCCGTATTGGGAAAAACTGTGCCCGAGGCCGCAGGCGGAGGGCCATACTCAAGACAGAGGGCACAGTTTTTCCCAATACGGACCGACCAAGGCTAGTGAATAACATTTTTATTTATTTCTAAATTCTATTTTTAGAAGGTACAACACTCATGGTGAAGCTTGGTTGAGTTTCCTCAGCGTTGCTCCCTTTATCCTCTTCATTTGGGTAATAAAATTCGTTTCCACTGTGAAAGCTTTCGTCAGAATCCATTTTTTTTTTATGAGAAAGTTGTACAATAACACTGCTCTATTGCAAAAAACAATTAAGACAAATTGAAACTTCGCTCTTTCAATTTGCAACTTCACTATGTGCTTAGCGCAGTTAGTTACCATGACCGTGGTCAGGAGATAGGAAAATACTGCCCGCTCCCAGAACCAATCAGATTGCAGGATTCTCATGATACCGCCAGCTCACGATCAAAGAAATAAATAATTAAAGTTATATTTAAATAGCACTTACCATTCTTTTCGTGTTCGAGCTGCCCAAACTCAAAGGTGACATCATCGCCAATTAGCACAAATGGCGCCCAGTATTTTATGGCCGAATACTTCTTTGTCTCCTGAAGAGATTTCATAGCATGGTGAAGAGCTGTACTTGCACTTTTTCTATCTGCCAAGTGTTGGTAGAAACTCTTCATGAACATGAAGGTCGCCTCATCGTCAATTGCCCAGAGTGACACCAGAACAGACCGGGCACCAGCACACAGGAAAGCCCTAGCTATTCCCACAATGCCCTCAGATTTTACCTCTCCCTGGCCACTATGACAGCAACTAAGCACAACCAGTCTTGCCTGAAGACGAACTGCTTGAACAGCGCTCAACGATAACATGTAATCTTCCTCTTCGGGGATCTGGGTTGTGCGTTCGGGATTTGGGGCCAAAGCAATTTCTCCAGATCTGTCATCCCCATGTGCAGCAATGTGGATTAAAGCAACTGACTTCATTCTTTTCAGCACCTCAGCTTTGGTTGCATTTTTTCCTGTAAGAGGCACGGTCTGCAGAAGTTCTCCAATTATATCCACCTCTTTTTTCGCACACGGCAGCTGTCCATACATGGGTTCACCAGTGCCGTAAGTGACTTCCCTCAAGTACGGATCGCCTACAAGCAGAGCTTCATTCTTACTTTGGAAGTCGTCAGGTGCCGTAGTGATCAATTTTAAAGCAGTCAGCGACGGAATTGTACGGATCCTGACAGAGTCACTCATTGCAGAAAAAGGAGCCAGGCAAAAGTGTCCATCAGGAACAAACACTAAGTCATCACCCTGGATCAAGTCTGCTATAGGACTGACTAAGACATCATACAAAGGCTGCAAAGAGTGCACAGACAAGCTCAAGGACTGAACGGTTTCTTCAACAGCTTCCCTACTGCTCGAGAAGTCACTGCGTTGTCTGTAAAGCGAACGATTCTCACATCGTACAACGGTTCCCGCATTGATCTGTTTAAAAGTACTTTTCATCAGAGACTTGGCACTTCCATTTTTGATTTTCTTTTGTCTAAAATTTATCCCGATATCATCTCTTAGCAACCAGAAGCTGATCGTGTTCCCTTCAAGTGCTGTGAAAACAGTTTGTGAAGGTAGATCTTTCATAACCAAAGAGATAGTTACCTTCATTGTAGGTTTCTCATCAACGCTGTATTGCATCTTTAAAATGTCTGCCAAAGCCTGTGCTCGTCCTTGCTCAGCAGCATACAAAGCTTCATCAACCTCTCCATTCTTCAAGAGTGCTCTCCACAGAGCGGTGTACGCAACACCCTTTGTGTCACGAAAACTTATTTTCCATGCATCCTCTGACCAAAGAAGACGCCTAACTTCATCAAAATAATAAATGCTTAGATGATAGTAATTAAGAGCTTTGCTCAAGGAGCCAACAAATTCATGAATAAGACCAATATGATAACATGCAGTTGCCAGCCCTATTGGGTCCTCTGTTTCCTTGCAAATACTAAGATCTTGATGATGGTACTCTATGGCCTGCTTGAAATTACCAAGACTTTGATAAGCATTGCCGAGATTGCAATAAGCTCTTCCTTCTCCGGCTCTGTCCCCTACCTCTTTTGCAATACTAAGACCTTGATGGTGGTACTCTATGGCTTGCTTGAAATTACCAAGTCTATGATAAGCATTGCCAAGATTGCAATAAGCACTTCCTTCTCTGGCCCTGTCCCCTACCTCTTTTGTAACACTAAGATGGTGATGGTAGTACTTAATGGCTTGCTTGAAATTACCAAGACTTTGATAAGCATTGCCGAGATTGCAACAAGTTCTTCCTTCTCCGGCCCTGTCCCCTACCTCTTTTGCAATACTAAGATCTTGATGGTGGTACTCTATGGCTTGCTTGAAATTACCAAGACTTTGATAAGCATTGCCAAGATTGCAATAAGCTCTTCCTTCTCCGGCCCTGTCCCCTACCTCTTTTGCAATACTAAGATGGTGATGGTAGTACTCTATGGCTTGCTTGAAATTACCAAGACTTTGATAAGCGTTGCCGAGATTGCTATAAGCTGTTCCTTCTCCGGCCCTGTCCTCTACCTCTTTTGCAATACTAAGATGGTGATGGTAGTACTCTATGGCTTGCTTGAAATTACCAAGACTTTGATAAGCATTGCCGAGATTGCCATAGGCTGCTCCTTCTCCGGCCCTGTCCCCTACCCCTTTTGCAATACTATGATGTTGGTGGTGGTACTCTACGGCTTGCTTGAAATTACCAAGACTTTGATAAGCATTGCCGAGATTGCCATAGGCTGCTCCTTCTCCGGCCCTGTCCCCTACGTCCTTTGCAATACTAAGACCTTGATGGTGATACTCTATGGCTTGCTTGAAATTACCAAGACTTTCATAAGCATTGCCAAGATTGCAATAAGCTCTTCCTTCTCCGGCCCTGTCCCCTACCTCTTTCGCAATACTAAGACGTTGATGGTGGTACTCTATGGCTTGCTTGAAATTACCAAGATTTTGATAACCGTTGCCGAGATTGCCATAGGCTACTCCTTCTCCGGCCCTGTCCCCTACCTCTTTCGCAATACTAAGATCTTGACGGTGGTACTCTATGCCTTGCTTGAAATTACCAAGACTTCGATAAGCATTGCCGAGATTGCCATAAGCTCTTCCTTCTCCGGCCCTGTCCCCTATCTCTTTCGCAATACTAAGATCTTGATGGTGGTACTCTAAGGCTTGCTTGAAATTACCAAGACTTTGATAAGCGTTGCCGAGATTGCAATAAGCTCTTCCCTCTCCGGCCCTTTGTCCTACCTCTTTTGCAATACTAAGATCTTGATGGTGGTACTCTACGGCTTGCTTGAAATTACCAAGACTTTGATAAACGTTGCCGAGATTGCCATAGGCTGTTCCTTCTCCGGACTTGTCCCCTACCTCTTTTGCAATACTAAGATGTCGATGGTGGTACTCTATGGCTTGCTTGAAATTACCAAGACTGTCATAAGCATTGCCGAGATTGCCATAGGCTGCTCCTTCTCCGGCCCTGTCCCCTACTTCTTTTGCAATACTAAGATCTTGATTGTGGTACTCTATGGCTTGCTTGAAATTACCAAGACCTTGATAAGCGTTGCCGAGATTGCAATAAGCTCTTCCTTCTCCGGCCCTGTCTTCTACCTCTTTTGCAATACTAAGATCTTGATGGTGGTACTCTAAGGCTTGCTTGAAATTACCAAGACTTTGATAAGCATTGCCAAGATTACAATAAGCTCTTCCTTCTCCGGCCCTGTCCTCTACCTCTTTTGCAAGACTAAGATGTTGATGGTGGTACTCTATGGCTTGCTTGAAATTAGCAAGACTTTGATAAGCATTGCCCAGATTGCAATAAGCTCTTCCTTCTCCGGCCCTGTCCTTTATCTCTTTGGCAATACTAAGATCTTGATGGTGGTACTCTATGGCTTGCTTGAAATTACCAAGGCTTTGATAAGCATTGGCAAGATTGCAATAAGCTCTTCCTTCTCCGGCCCTGTCCCCTACCTCTTTTGCAATACTAAGATCTTGATGGTGGTACTCTAAGGCTTGCTTGAAATTACCAAGACTTTGATAAGCATTGCCAAGATTACAATAAGCTCTTCCTTCTCCGGCCCTGTCCTCTACCTCTTTTGCAATACTAAGATGTTGATGGTGGTACTCTATGGCGTGCTTGAAATTACCAAGACTTTGATAAGCGTTGCCGAGATTGCCATAGGCTGCTCCTTCTCCGGCCCTGTTCCCTACCTCTTTTGCAATACTAAGATCTTGATGGTGGTACTCTATGGCTTGCTTGAAATTACCAAGACTTTGATAAGCATTGCCAACATTACAATAAGCTCTTTCTTCCTCTGCCCTGTCCCCTACCTCTTTTGCAATACTAAGTTGTTGATGGTGGTACTCTATGGCGTGCTTGAAATTACCAAGACTTCGATAAGCATTGCCCAGATTGCCATAAGCTCTTCCTTCTCCGGCCCTGAAACCCACTTTCTTAAAAATGGCTAATGCTTCTGTGTAATTTGTTATGGCCTGATTAAAGTGAGCTACAGCATGATAGTAGTTACCAAGATTGAAATAAGCCAAACCCTCGCCTTGTCTGTCTCCCTCTTTTCTTGCAATGCTAAGCTCTTGCATATGCCACTCCAAAACGTCCACTTTTCTATCCACCATTGTTGATAATCAGAACCAGGAAGTCTTTCTCAGAAATCTGGGGTGCACCTAGAAGATAAATAACCAAAAACACAATAGGTGAGCCATGCCCTATCATGCAAAAAGGGGGGATTTGTGGCTCAAAGCCATGACGAAGTGAGAAATCTACTAGCCTCTCTACTCAGCAAAGTGTGCAAGAACGTCCAAGTGGAGCCTCACCTCCGGCCTTTGAACAATGAAGTGATGAACTTAAGATCAGCCCTAACAAGTTCCGACGCGAGATTGGATGTGAAGGCTGGTGGCTTCTGGTTGCGCAGAGTGACAGCATTTTTAGATGTTAGAGTGTTGCATGTCAACTCCGAGACTAACCAAGGGAAACCAACTGCAGCAATTTTCAAGGAACAGGAGAGTGAGAAGAAGTGAAAGTACCAACTAAGGGTGCTAGAAGTCGGGATGGGCTCCTTATTTTTGGAACCAACAGTGGGATGGGTGGAGAATGCAAAATGTTTATGAAGCATTTAGCGGAGAAATTGGCAGAGAAGGACTTTGAAGGCTACCCAGTTGTTATTAGCTGGCTCAGTACCAGGATTTCCTTCGCTATTTTAAAGTCTGTAAATACTAGCATCAGAGGGTCGCGCCAGCCCTTTTTTAGAAGTGAAGTTGTAGATGATTTTAAAGTAAATTGTACAGCTGCTGACCTACTTTTATGAAATAATTTTATATTTGTAAACCCCTTCTGAACTGAAATTTTTATATTTTAATTGAATGAATATGTAATAAAGGTTAAGTCAAGCTTGTTCTTTGTAGATTAAATGTTCCTTACAAGGAGGTGAAACTCAAACTAACCAACGATATTATAGAAAACATACTGTAACTAACACAACTGTAAAATTTTAAAGTGGTATTATGATCAAAAAATCATTTCCTTTTTTTCTTCTGATTTTGAAAGCGTGTTTGCTTAACACCTAACTGACAAAATTTTGAGCTTTGAGTTTTATCCAAAGGCTGTTTATTTTGAGTGTAAGTTTTGGATCTCATGGTCCGCCATTACTCACGTTCAAAACTGGCCGACTGGACCTCAGAGAGTTGGATCTAGAGAAAATGACGTCATTTACTCACTAGCTTAAAATTTCAGCGTGTAAATGCAATTTATTATATACGCAAAACACGGGTTGAAAAGTCTGAAAGCCCGAAACTCCCATGCTGCATATTAATTAGGACGCGTACACACGCATTGCATTCTTAAACTAGTGAGTGTTTGACTTCATTTTTTCCTCGACCCAGCTCTCTCAAGATTTTGAAGTTATTAATGGCGGACCAATAAATAAAAAAATTCCAGCTAAAATAAACAGGTTTCTTTTTAAAATCAGAACTTAAAACTTGGGTGAGTTAGTGTTTAGTTAACATAGTTTTTAAATCCAAAGGAAAAACAAAATTTTTTTTTGGTCGTAGTACCACTTTAAAAGTGTAATGCTAAACCAACATGATCAACTTGTTTGTTGAGTTTGGCCAGTTTCATCTGCTGAATATGGAAGCTCTCCTTGATTTTGAGTTGGTAGAAAAAGGTATCATTTTCAATACATTTTAAGCAAGAAACATCACAATTATCCTGACAATGTTTAGACAAACTAAGATGCTTGAAAATATGATAATTTTTATCCCAGAAATGGTGCTCATTTACACGTGTGTAGAAATGCCTGTTATGCCTGTTATTTTCCTTCCCAAATTTTTTACTGGGGCACCCAACGTCAATTTCGGAAAATATCTGTTCGGAAGACGATTTGAGATCTAGAATTTTCGGAACATTTGTCCAAAAAATTTCTTGCTTGCCTGCCTGTCCTAGGATTTTCCAACATCTGAAAAATGGTATAATTGCCCATTTAAAACAGATTTTTACCCTAAATAGGTCACCTAGAATTCTCGGGAGCCTTTTTTTCTGGCTGAAATTTTCGAAAAGGTAAGTTTTGATCCCTAAGGTTTTCGGATCACTAGACTTTCAGCTAGGAAATCCGAACAGATGAAAATTTTTTAGGGGATAAAAATATGCCTATATCTACTGTTTAAATACTAAAATACGTTTAAAAATGCTATGTTTAAGTGGTTTTGAACTATCTTCTTGTCGGGTGCCCCTGTTTTTAACCTTCTCTTGCACAAAGCTCAATTTCCACTATGGAAGACCAAATATTTTCTTGGTCAATTTATGACAGCTGATGATGCAGGGGTTTGTCTGCAAGCGTTTCCTTCTTGTCTCGCCCCATTTTTCGTAACTCTACAAAATCTAATTTCATGTGGTTATCCACTGCCAAGTCTTTCCGTAGAACATTATCTACACCGTGGATCGAGATCAAGTGAATGTAAACAAAAAAATATCAAAATACATCACTTACTTTATCGATGTGTAAGGGAAGAATAGAGGGTAGTATAGTTCTGTAAGACGGCCAAAACGGTCGATGCAAGAACAACAAATTTGAGCCAAGTTTTACGAGTTTATTAGAGTCAGGAACGAACAAATAAACAAAGCCACGATAAGCCAATGGATTAAACATAGTAAATTGATACTATTTACAAGCTGAACAATAAAAACTATGCTAAATAGCTGATACATGAAGGAACATGCTTACGAACTAAAATGCAAAGAAATTACCAACAAAACGAGTAAAATGACTGCAAATTGTAAACAAACTAAACAATGTTATAATCCAAGAACTATTATATGAAGCATGGATTTGAAAATAGCACAATAATCCTACAATAGTACATTGAAACTAGTAATTGTGAAATAATGGTAACAAACGGATCATTTGGAATCAAATGCAATCAAAAGGATACAAAGCGGTAGACAAAAATATAGTAATTACTCATTGGAAAACAGCAAATCACATGCTGTGCCAGACTAAAGGTCAACATAGATAAATAAACCTAGACAATAGCAAATGAAATTTTGCAATCACTGCTAAGAACTAAAATCAAGAACAGAAAGCTATGTGTAGTGACTAAACTAAAGGCTAGGCATAAATAAAGAAATAGGAAAATACTGATAACATACCAAATGTTATTGATAATATACACCTCACAAGTCTTGGAAAATGACTTGTCTTGAAGACTGACCCTCTTCAGATAAATTAACTGAACCAACTAAACTTACTGAGTAAATGGTAGCCAATTTATCGTGGATTTCAGGAAAATAGAAAAATAACTAAAAACCAAATAAGACTAGGGAGTAAATCTACTACCCACTAATACAGGATTTACCTAAGGGAAGAAGGAGTTTACCACTCCTACACAACAGGAATTAGGTAAGAGAAATGTGTGGGGATAACACAACTACACAAGCAAAAATATGAGGAAATTGTGTAATTTGGTTATGGGTAAACAAGCAAATAATAGTAATTAGGATAATGAAAAGAAGTTGAAAATAATTGGAATAAAAATAAACACAAAATGAACACAAGTGACCTAGTTACAGTTCAATCAAACGACAGACAAATAACTTATTACAGGTACACCCAGCAAGCTAATATTACTTAATGCCTTGCAATGTTCCTCTTTAAACCCTTTTCAGCAGGAATAATGAATCTGGCTGAAAAAAATATTTAAGGGATAAATAATACTGGTGGATCATTTGGATGCATCATTCGTAACTAATCATGAGTGACCATGAGCACTTCAGAAGATAATTTGAACTCCTGGGTTCTACTAAACAAACAAAATAATGATATAATAAATAAACAAACACAGTATTCTTATGATTGTTTAAACCAATGAAATTATGAATTTCCACCTGCGACACACGAAGAAAAGTCTTTCATGCAATTTTCAGTCTTTGGCTGAAAAATCTGCATAATCAGGCCGAAAAAAAAAGGTATCTACCGAAGACTAGTTGAAAAGGCGCCAAGCTGGCTGCATTAATTTTCGTGCAAATCATTTGTGTCTTGTC
>NC_090884.1:49264508-49299508 GCF_036669925.1 Montipora capricornis
AAAAACGTCCGTGTATCGTTCGTTGGAGGCGCCAGCGGTTGACATCTGTCAATTAGTGGGATTTTAATTGAAGAGTCATTTATTTTTAAAGGTTTCTTTTTCTCGCGCTTTAAAGTCTTGTTTGGTAAAGTGAGAAATGCATGAAAAGTGGACAATATTGACGTCAAAATATTTTCACTTGAAAGCTTAAAATACCCGCCTTTTTTCTCTAAAAAGGTACCTTTTTTTAACTTTTCACCTGATCGACTAGCATTAACAAAAGAGGTAAATATTTTGCATGTTGTTCTATGAAAAATAAATGCAGAAAGCAGGGTGATGGGCTCCTGCAGAAAGTTAATTTCTCTGCTCTTTTCAAGTAGAAGAGTTGATCTTTTTTGTAAAAAAGCAGAATTGCTGGAACCTTTCACTGATTATTTTCTTCGTATTCGGTCATGATAGTTTTCATTTGAAATACGAGGGAATGTTTTGCATTTCGCGCCCTCTAGCTATCTCTATCCGACGTCTGTCCATAACGGGCAACTATGTCCAAATATGGTTAGCATATTAGTTTCCAGTGCCGTTGTTAACATTACGTTCCGATGGAGGAAATCTGGGATCTACAGATTCAACACTCATTGAGAAGCATGCGCAAAGGGAGCGTGAATGTGCCGTTGCCATGACATTTTTCAGAGCGAGTTGGCCTCTAAAAGCGACGTTCAGGCCAGGTGATCTGGGTCCGGTTGTTCGAAAGCCGATTAACTTAATCCAGGATTAGCATAAACTTTTGTTACAAGTAACTTTTTGGTGAAAGTTTCTTTTGCTTATGTTTTCTTTTAACAAGATTGACTTCTTCTAATGTAAAGTTTTGCCTAATATCAGCGTTGAATAGTACTTGGGAGTAGAGAAATAAACTCCTTAGTTAATTTTTATTCTGGGATTAGCGTTAATCGGCTTTTGAACAACCGGGCCCTGGTGACGTAATTCAGAGGGCTGGGGAGAAAAATGTTAACGCCGTATCCCACAACCGCGCGCGGCCTTATTTTCGAATTCAACATGGCAGAGGTGAGGATAGATCTCCGTGGTTTCCTCCTGAATGTTCATTCATTAACAGGAAATGTGGCAGACACGGAATGATCTGTTGAGTTTTGGTGATGGAAATACTGCAGGGAGTTTGGAAACAGAGCCTAAGGCCGCGCGCGGTTGTGGGATACGGCATTAAAACGTTTCCTCCCAGTCCTCCAAATTACGTCACCAGATCACCTGGGGATGTATTGGTCTCTGAAAATACAGTTTGCTTCTTTACGAGGTTAAAAATGTACCTGGGCCAAAGTGGAGGTGCATTTTACTATTTTTGCGAACGTTGGTAATGTATTTTGGGAGGACTTCAGAAGCATGGTAAGCGTAAGTCTTGAGCATACCTTTTATTTAACATATTTTTGCTCCAAATAGGCATAACTACAGAATACAGGGCCACTTACGGTTACATTTTAGATAGAACGGCTCGACGGCTCGCCAGTCAAGAAGAATGAGTGTATGAGGCTCGATGGCTAGTCACTTACGGCCTAAGCACTCTTCGCTCTCATTTTACGGTTCGGTTAACTACACTTTTTACGATATCGTTTGAAGAATATAGCGCTCGTTTACTGATTAAGCCTAAGTGCTTGTTACTGGGTTGCCGTATGGCAATCCCAGTCGGAAAGTGGGTAGCATTTGATCGGTGTTTTTTCTTTTCTTTTTCCGTGTCGATAAAAGTCTTGCCTGTCACTCCCCTGCTAAGTGGTATCTTTGTGCATAGAGCCTTCTTCTCGTATTTTCTTAGGATAGAGAGGGTAGTGGTAATGCGTAGATTTTTCTGGTGGACACAGTAACATGATAAACTTAACTGGCAATGGCGTCGAAAGTCATGTAATGCGAATGGCGTTTTAGTGGATCTTTGAACAAAATATACCCTTATGAAGCTCAATAATGGAAAGTCAATTGGATACTGAACAAGACAGGTGGTGGAATCTTAAAAGCGACGAGTAATGGACTTCGACAACAATCTGTCGCCCGTCGAGCCGAAATCAAAGTGAGCTGCATTTCAAATATTCAGTAATATTTTACCAAGTGTGCTGTTATGTAGAACACTGAAACCAAATGGAAAATTGTCTGGTAACTTATGGGTTCAACGAAGACAGAGAACGAATCGAACACCTTACGTGGATCTGTGATCAACTCTGCACAGTCTTCAGTAAAAACATAATTGGAAATGTGACAGCCGACAATTATTTGAAAGAAAGCTTGTCGTCTATTTTGTGCTTTATTATTCAAGGAAGAGGTTCTTCATGGAAACGGTTTGATCCTGAAATTTTGTTTGTTGTAATATTGCGCATATTTGACACGATTGAGTTTCTTGTCTTCACGCACGCAATGAAATAGGAAGAGGTTTCCGCCTCTAAGAGCAAATATGTTGTTTGTTTCAAGAAACAAGGATTCTGTGGTATTTTCTCCCTTTGTGAATTATAATATCATGTTGTGTATTGAATTTTCGAGCTTAAGGTTCAAATGTGATGTGACACATTTTTTTTAGTATTGCTCTGTAAGCAGGAAGGGTTCACAGGGCTGTTGGAAGCTTCCTTGAGTTTCAACAAAATGAGCCCCAAAATCAGTGAAAAATTGTGACGCCGATGAATGATAAAGTAGCTGCTATTTCCAAAATGATGGAATTACCTGGTGATAAATAACGTCGTACGTGTCTTGGAGACTAAATTTTGACTTTGCATAAACAAATGGTCAACCTTAATTAAGAGTTGGGCGATTGTGATCTTTGTTTTGACTTCGCTCATTTCATTGTCAAACTTTATAACACTTGACAGAAAAAGAAACTTACAAAAACCCGGTATCTTGCCATCATTTGACACAGATGCTTCACTGTTTGGTGAGTAAACATGCCGCGGTAACTTAATCACGACTCCCGCTGAATTCCGGCCATGTCACTTTCGATTTTGGGATTTATTTGAACGTAGCAAAAATCTCCCAAAATGTTTGTCGCTGATCGTAACTTTTATATTCTATATTCACCGTTGAAAATTAATGTTGTTTTCATGTCGTAAATATTTTATTCTCGATCGACCGTCCCGGAAACTTCCTTCTGCTCTTCCTAAAAACTGTGTATCAGTAGTTATTTACTTTTGCATCAATATTTGATTTGCATAAAGCAAGCTAACAAAATCTGTACATTGCTGAGTTCGCATTTGTTAGCGTTAATAGTATTTTCGGTCCGATGCTTCTGTTTTATGAGGGGTATATTGTTTTGGTCTCCCATCAAGGTACTAACCCCGCCGGACAGAGAGATCTTTAGTATTACAAAGCTGTCACGTGCTCAAAGGGCACGCTTAAACTTGTGGTGAAAAGAAGTTGTAAGGGAACTTGAAAATTATCATTACGTCAGCCCAGAAGCCAATGTTTCTCGCTTCTCTTTGATTTGTTATTCTTCAGAGACTGGAATGCTGTAGTTCAATACCACACAATTCAGTGCCTTCTGATTTTCTGTAACACGTACCACAGGCAACCCAGTGTATGCTTCAAGGAAGCATCTCGTTTCAGTGATTACGTCGACGCACTCTTTTAAAATTTTAGCTTTCAATTTACGGTTTGGTAACTACACTTTTTATGAGATCGTCTGAAGAATATAGCACTCGTTTACTGATTAAGCCTAAGCGCTTGTTTCAGTGATTAGGTCGAAGCACTCTTTTAAAATTTTAGCTTTCAATTTACGGTTTGGTTAACTACACTTTTTATGAGATCGTCTAAAGAATATAGCACTCGTTTACTGATTAAGCCTAAGCGCTTGTTTCAGTGATTAGGTCGAAGCACTCTTTTGAAATTTTAGCTTTCAATTTACGGTTTGGTTAACAACACTTTTTATGAGATCGTCTGAAGAATATAGCACTCGTTTATTGATTAAGCCTAAGCGCTTGTTTCAGTGATTAGGTCGAAGCGCTCTTTTAAAATTTTAGCTTTCAATTTATGGTTTGGTTAACTACACTTTTTATGAGATCGTCTGAAGATTACAGCACTCGTTTACTGATTAAGCCTAAGCGCTTCTTTCAGTGATTAGGTCGAAGCACTCTTAGCTTTCATTTTACGGTTTCGTCAAGTGCACTTTTTATGAGCCGTCGAGCCATTCAACTGCCGAGCCGGCGAGCCGCCGAGCCACTCTCTTATATATGTACTCGTTCTTAAGGCACTAAAACCACTGCCGAGCCGGCGAGCCACCGAGCCACGCTCTTATACATCTACCTCGTTCTTAAGGCACTAAAACCACTGCCGAGCCGGCGAGCCGCCGAGCCACTCTCTAATATATCTACCACGTTCTTAAAGCATTAAGGTCAATGCCGAGCCGGCGAGCCGCCGAGCCACTCTCTTATATATCTACCTCGTTCTTAAGGCACTAAAACCACTGCCGAGCCGGCGAGCCACGCTCTTATATATCTACCTCGTTCTTAAGGTACTAAAACCACTGCCGAGCCGGCGAGCCGCCGAGCCACTCTCTTATATATCTACCTCTTTCTTTAGGCACTAAAACCACTACCGAGCCGGCGAGCCACTGAGCCACTCTCTTATTTATCCACCTCGTTCTTAAGGTACTAAAACCACTGCCGAGCGGGCGAGCCGCCGAGCCACTCTGTAATATATCTACCTCGTTCTTAAGGCACTAAAACCGCTGCCGAGCCGGCGAGCCGCCGAGCCACTCTCTAATATATCTACCTCGTTCTTAAGGCACTAAGGTCACTGCCGAGCCGGCGAGCCACTCTCTTATATATCCCTTTCTCGTTCTTTCATCACTGAGCGTGACTGACGAGCCGACGAGCCACTTGAGAGACAGAGGCCTTCAAAAGTGGCCCTGTATTCTGTAGTTGCATTTTTTGAAGTATTATAGCCAGTTCAGTTGTCCTGTTAGCGTGCTTCTACAAAGGGGTTACATATTTAAAATGTTTGAGGGACAATCATTTGAAAAGGGGACGATTTTTAAACAAGACAGTTAATATCTTACATAAGGATTTAAAATTGGTGAAACTTTACAATCGCTTAATAGCCTTACATTGGACTTCCGTACCATTGTAAAAGCTTGCATTAAAGTAATAAATGTTCACACGTTGTAAATAGTTTTAGTTAGTTATAATGGTCACGAGTCTCTAATTATTAGAGACTCGTGACTATTATAACTAACTAAAACTATTTACAACGTGTGAACATGAAAGTTAATGTGTTGTGGTTCAATTTTATCCTTAGTTTATATCATATAGCGATGTTTCTCGTGACGTCACCCATTGTTATTGATATGCCAACCAGAACCTAACTGGCTGCTGAAACAATGACTTCTTTTGTTCCCTGGTTGGCAAATTTGAATATCAAAAGAAATGTGACGCTAATGTTTGCAAACAAGAAATATCGCTATTTACCCTTGTTTTTAATGTAAGTTGATTATTTTAAAAAAAGGAAATAATTTGGACCAAGCATAAAAAACTGAACACAAAAAATACAAAGGTGTATAAAATGAAAGTGAGAGAGCTTACAATGATGTCTCAGGGACTTGCAAGAAATTGAAATTATTTTATTGGTTCATTGTTGATTTCATTTAATTTTTTTTTCACACACGAACATGTATTCCTGTGATAAAAACAAATACTCAGCGTGGTCCTCACCATATCGGCTCATAAGTGTACAGTTATGTTCCAGTGTTTAAGCAGTTGCCTACAAAGTCGTAGCATCTTGTACAAGTTGTAGCCTTTCTCATCCTTTTCAATGTCATCCAGAGTTGGCTCTAAGCAATCGTTTGTTGATGTGAACTGTTTTTCCCATTCTTTGAAAGTCTTTGCTACTTGCGAGTGCTTTCCAAGGACTTGTGTCTGCACATGAGCTAAATGTGTTTTGTAGTCTTCCTGAAGAACCTTAATATTGGGGCTCTTTCGGAGCTTCTTTCTGTACTTATCAAGTTTCCTTACATCTTTTGTCTCACCTATGATTTTTGCTACATTCTTAGCCAAAGCAGAGGACAAGGAAAATGTGGACAAATTTTGTCCTTCACCACAGTGGTTGGTCTCATGGGCTACTGCTGTTGGCGGCTCTTTAAGCTGTACTGTCCTGTCCTCGGTGCTATCCTCTTTCATAGCTTCCTCTTTTAACTGCTCTTCCAACTTCTGATCATCCTGGTCCAAAAGGCATTCCCCCACTTGTTCAACAGCAACTAAAGTTTCCTCTTCTTCATCATGACTATCTTCTTCTGCATAATCTTCGCTTCTGCTTTCAATTTCATTACAATCATCATGATCATTTTTGCCCTCATTATCATTGTCAACATCATCAGCATCTTCTTGTAAGAAGCCAGTGTGAATGATTTGCTTGAGGTTACTACTTTCATCAAACACTCTGATAGTATAATGGGGTATTTTAACCCCTGCTAATGCCACACACTTGTCTTGCAAGTATATGGCTTCTGACTTCAGTGTGTGATTGCGAGAATGGTGTAAAGGTAGGAGAGTGTCAGCTCCTGGTTGAGCTTCAACTGGTCTACTGACATAAAAAATTCAACGCCACTCAGAACATGCCTCCACCAAGTTCCTTCAGCAGGTTGTTTTGCAGCTCATCCAAACATTGGTGCCTTGTCTCAATGTAACCCAACTGCTCGACTTCTTTTCCACTGCACCTCGCAAGGATGTATATTTGGGGCTTTTCAACTAGTGTGGGAACATCAATGACACCATATCCCTTGTCTTTCATTTCTGCAGCTGTGTAAAAAAAGGCTGGATCATACACACACTGAATGGGATATAGGAGGTGGCCATGGTTCAATATTGAACCATCCCCCCATACCATCAAGAGTCTGGTTCTCTCAAACCTCATCAGCCGTTCCTTTCTCTGCTCTGGAGTGTCTCCCAGATGGTTCTCATCATCCCCTAACACTTTCAGCCGTTCTCGTATCTGCTCATCGCTCATTTGCTCATACTCCTGGTAGGTATCTCCTGTCACTATCCCAAGCTGTTCACACCTCTCCAGTTCCCTTTTTCTGATTTCTGCTTAAGGTATTTTCCTTCCAGAAACTGTGAAAAATACTTCCTTTAAAGTGCCATCACTGTTTGTTTAGGATTAGTTTCCTGTACTGCTTGGGCACCAACAACTCACCAAACTGCCTCACGTTTGACCTAAAATAAACGAGAAAACAAATTAAATTTAAACATAAATAACTTATATTTGGTAGAAACTTAATTCTCTGGGGAGAGGGGCCTCTCTTAGTACATGACTGTATACTATAGTTTAATAATTCAATCCCTGAATTTAATTTTTCTTTTTTTTTTTAAATCTTCAATTTTGGTAATGGTATTGACTTTTTATACATATCTTATTGAATGATCTTTGTGTTTAAAAATGGGTGACTTACCTTGAGTGTTTCTTTGATTTCTCTGTTTGTTGTAGGTGTTGGAACAGTGATCTCCCCTCCAAGCATTTTATTTAGCATTCGTCTTGGCTTTGCTGTTTTTTTGTGGAACTGCTGATAGCGCTGAAGGTTCACCCCCTGTTCTATCAGGTACTCTTTGAAAATCCCAGTTTTTTTAATATCTCCAAGACCATGTCGCCTTGCCAGGTCTGAATAATTGATCTATTGAAAAAAAACTTATAAATATAATCCTTCCTGTGTAGCTTTGAGGCCCAACAATATAATAATAAAAGTTTTAAAACCATGCCATGTGGTATGCTCAGGTGAAATTGGGGAGGGAGTTGTGAATAAGAACTTCTAAAGGTATCAGCTTTTGAGGGCCCTCAAGGTATTTTTCATGAGAAAATAATTATAGTGTAGGTTGTAGAAATAAAGCATCTTTGAACTTCTAACAGGGGTAGGGTATGTGTATGCATGCACATAAATGTGTGTATGCAGGGAAAAGGGTGGGGTTGGCTGCAACCCTCTCAACCCAGGCCTCCCATAGGTGTGCCCTTGAATCTGATGCTTTACCTAGGGAAAGTTAGATACTGTTAATTGAACAAATACACTCACCTTTTCACCATCTTCCATATTTTGTACTTCTTGTAGGAGGTTTTCCCTCTCAAAGTGGACTGAGGCTGGTGATGATAAATGGTGCTCGGCTTTTCTTTCTCGAAGCTTTTCCTGGTTCTTACGTTTCTGAGCCCTCAGTGATGCCTCTGTGGATGATTCAAAGTGGAGAGATTGCCTTTGTCTCAACCTCTGGGTGAACGACTGCCTTGTTCCCAGCATCACATCACAGCCTCTCTCAGCCAACTGATCCTGAATTTAATCTTTTTCTTGGAGAGCTTTCTCTCGACGTTCACGTTTTTTTTCCATTGCATCTTTTCTTTTTCTGAAGGTTAAGTTCCCTTACTTTCGTTTGTGCTTCAGCAAATCTTACGTTAAAAATTCGTTCAAATGGGCCATTCAGTTTGGAATAAATGTGTTTGACGGGAGATTTTATGGCTGTTTGGTTTGGTTTAAGTTTACTTTGTGCCTTCAAACCACTTTATATCTTGCACAATTTTTCGAGGACTAGCAGTATCTCCATTAGGAAAGAGAGTATGGATGGCGAAATAATGAACTTGGCAACCCCCACAATTTGACAATGTATCATTAAGTAAAGTACGATCGTCCGGGTGAGTGTAGTCCTGAGAAGGACTGTTTGAGATGACATCTCAAACAGATATGACTCCTGGGTTCAAATCATTTACAATTTACAATTTGACTATGTATGCTGCTTTTTCTGTGACATTGGAAGAACTTTCCAGTTTGCAGCCGAAGATGTGTTTATGTACTGTGATCGGCTTTTGGAATTCATATTCCGGAAAGAGCTGTAAGCTGCTTTAGACTTTTTGATATAAGTCGAGCGTTCGAGGGCAAAGATGTCTCGGCTGTCCTTTTCGAAGATTCCAAGGTAGTTCTTCCATCTCTCACCAGGGTCAGTTTCAATCGAACTGCTTCCAACTTTATGCCAGCTCTCTTTTACAGCAACTCTTGCAAATCCACAATTAAACACAACCGAAGTGACTGATCCACACGACTGCACTGGCGTTATAATCTGTTTAACTGCAAAATGTTGTTAACGATCGCGAAGTATTTCGTGAAGAGTTTCTGAAGATATCGTTGTGCGTATACCGCGCTATTTTTCGACTTTGGCGCAAAAATGTTAATTTATTCTTGTTATATGATACGATTTTAGAGTAGAATAACAGATGTCGTTATTTGTTAAGCTATTTTATCCCAGCAAAGAGATGGAAGCTGGTAAGTTAATCTTAGTTTTATTACTTCGAAGTTGATCTGTCGATCAACTAAACGTATAAAATTAACGTAAGAAAAACCAAAAAAGGGAAAAATTCCATCATAATCATACCAAGTTTCCCGTCTTCAATCTTAAAATGAGCTGGTTGGGATTTGGTAATGTTTAAGCCTTCAAATTACCTCTTTCGAGTTCTTGAAGTCTGCTTTCTGTCCTCCATATTGGAACTTTGCGCCCTCGCCACATAAACGTTTACTGAAATTCCCATTGGCTTACTCTGAGCCATGACAACAGCGGCCTTCTCTCATGAACCACGCACTCGCGTGTGTAGATGGCGGACAAGCGACTCCACACGCAGTTGCGAGTTTCCGAAATTCCCACCGCTTTCCTTGTGTAATTTGCAATGCTTTTCAACTAAATGCAAGCTTATAATGTTGATTTTCTTCACCACGGTTGGAACCACGAGTGCAACTATTTGTGCTAGAAAGCTTAAGAGAATGGCGTTGATATTGCAAACCAAAACTCGATCGAATCCACCTCGGACAGGGATAAATTTTGTCTGGGATTCCAAGCGTAAGACTAATAAATGGTATCTCATCTATTCATAGCCACTGTTTGTTAAGTGGTGGGAATTTGCTTCAGAACACAACCAACGAATTTGGCGCGTAAAGTAACCGTTGCTGAAGGTATCATATCGTATCATATTACTTTCCGGTAAATTAGTAATATATGCTGAGAGGGCTGCTCCTAATGCACCTTTCTGCCAAGTCTGAGAAAAATCGGGTGCAAACTACTTAAGTTTTTTGGTTTTTTTTTTTTTTTCAAAAAAATGGTTTAAATGTTGGGTGACCCAGGCCTTAATTTACTTGAGCCACAACATCTCTAAGGACATGCAACTAATTGCTATCGAAACAATATTTTCCAACAGACTCTATCCGTAAGGCAGGTAAGGCCAGGGAAGCTTTTTTTTAATTTCAAAAGGCAGGACAATTGATCCCAACGGTCTTAATATCGTATAAGATTTCAGTTTATTATTTACAGTCTTTTCCGTTATTTTTCCGTTACTCTTAGTATTTGAACTCAAATTTGCTGTAATGTAACTACCATATTTTATCACATTTTTCCAGTATTACGTCAACATCCACTTACTATATATATGTACAGAAAAGCAATCCAATGTAAACTCTCATTGTACCTGAAGAAGGCTGGTTTTGCCAGCCGAAATATAGTACACCACTAAAATCAAATCTACGCTGTACCGGCTCTTTCTCAAAATATTTACCTTCTATATAGCCCATTATATGGGAGTACCCCTGACCGGGCTTTAAACCGAGTAGACATTAAGGGTTTGTTATGGCTAAAACTGATTGAATGCATTCATGGTCATTTGCTTTGTGACTTCCTCAATTTTGAACCTAAGCGGATTCAAAAGTTAAAACCTTCTTCCTTCAGGAACAATTCAATATATATCATTTACTTACTTTCTCTATGGTTAAGGAAAGAATGGAGGGAAGTATGTACAGTTCGATCACACAAGAAACAAACAAATAATTTATTACACCCCTCAAGCTAATGTTACTTATTACCTTGCAACGGTAGACAAATAACTTATTACACCCGGCAAGCCAATATTACTAAATACCTTGCAATGTTCCTCTTCAAAACCTTCTGAGCAGGAATACTGAATCTGGCTGAAAAAAAGTTAAGGGATAAATAATACTGTCAATACTGGTGGATCATTTAGATGCATCCTTTGCAACTGATCATGAGTGACAGTGGTCACTTCAGAAAATAAACATGAAGGGAATTATGAAATAGTCACTAACTTGATCCAAACTGGGGAAAGAGAAATCAACAAAAAGTAACGCAAAAGTCATCAGAACTGGTTTATCACACATAAATTACTTGTTTGTGTTATTAAGAAACGAGTAACAGTGAGCAACTTACCAAAATGGGTGCTAAGCGACGTGAGGTCCTCGACAACAAGAAATGACTCTGCAAAATTTGATGATTTAATGTGGTTATCCATTTTAACTTTCATAACACAAATCATTTATGCCTAGTATGCAAAAAGAGTGGAACTGGAGCGGAAAGCTGAAAAGTTCTCAAGAGAACGGATCGAGGTGAAATGACTGTTCCATTACTCCAAACAATTCAAGTAATGCTTTCGTTCGGCGAGGTTCAAAGTTGTAATGAGAACGCATACATTGTGCGAGGCTCTGGTCTTGCTTAGCTTTATGTAAGACTTTAAAGCGAGTAGACATTAAAGGTTTGTTATGGCCAAAACTGACTGAATGCATTCTTAATCGTCATTTGCTTTGTCACACTCTCAATTTTGAATCTAAGCGGATTCAAAAACTAAAATCTCCCTTCAGAAACAATTCAAGATACATCATTTACTTACTTTCTCGATGTGTAAGGAAAGAATGTGGAGGACAGTATATAGTTCGATCACACAAGAAACAAATTTATTACACCCCTCAAGCCAGTGTTACGTATTGATGGGGGCGTTGGGATTTTCGGTTTTGGCCACTTTTCACTTTTTAGGCCTGTTTTTCGGTTTTTGCACCAAAAAACGTCGGTTTTTCGGTTTTTGTGACTCTTACGGTTTCGGGTTTTCCCTTTTTTTAGCATATGGTTTTCGGTTTTCAGCCAAAATACAACCGGATTTTCGGGTCTGGTATCCAACGCGGTTTTCGGTTTTGCCTGTTCCGTTTCTGATTTCTGGTTTCCTCAATCGAGAGAGCGTGCCACGGGAGTTCTCAAATGGACTCCAAACGCAGAGGTCAACTCAAAGACTTTTTTCTTGCCTAACCCTGCTGTTATTCTCTGCCTAAACAGAGGGTTGTTTTTCTGCCAAAGAGGGTTAGCACTGAGCTTGTCTGTATATGTGTCACAAAGTGTCTCACCTTTTTTTGGTGTACCATAATAATCGAGGAGCGAGGCATTGGGTCTTAGCCACTTTTTGTTGTTGCGGTTGACGGAGCAGTTCAGTCGCCTTTCATCAATAGGCCATTTCCGAGTTCATGTCTGCCTCCTTTTCAAAGCGAGTCTAAGTGCGAAGTTGTTGTGATGCTAATTAGTTCTACTTTACATATGAATGAAAACTAATTTTCATAAGAAAAACTTCGCACTTAGACTCGCTTTGAAGAGGAGGTAGACATGAACTCGGAAATGGCCTATTTAATGATGAATGTGACCCGGCCTGGATTTGCGGAATTATATCAATGCCATATGTGGGTTGAGTTTATCCCCGAATACATTCTCCCGTTTTCCCCTCTCGTCAAAAAAGAAACAACGTTTGATTCGATCTACTTCAATTTTATGTGATTCGATTTCATTCACAGTTTTTTCAATTAGGGGCCAAGAAGGCTGGATTTCAATGATCTCATCAACAACTGTATGTTAGTGGGTCACGTGATTAAGCAGGTGAGGCGGATAACTTCCTGAATGTTTGTGAGATGAGATTTTCAATCATATAATCTGAATGCGTGTCACTCACTGTTGTTCTACTGAAACATTTGCGCAACAGCCCAAGCTATTAGTGAAATGGCTAATAGAGCGTTTTTACCTGACGTCACGGCAGTCATGTTGGTGTTCCAAAACAAAGAAATGGCGGCAATGATGGTGTACCAAACTAATCCTCTGGGAAGTGAACTCTATTTTTATGCAAAGACTTTCTTTTTATTTTCCAGGAATCCAACGCTGGTCACGTGAGTGAAAACGCATTATACGCTGTGGGAAAGCTTTCGACAACAATTTGTACACGAGTGGTGTTTTCTTAGACATTTTAAAGGCCTTTCACTGTAAACTATATGACCTTGTTAAACAAGTTGTTACCCTATGGAATAAGAGAGACTCCTGATCCTTCAATCATAGTTACTTTTCAAATAGGCAAGCATGTTGAATTGCATGGGTGTTTTATCGACGTTACATCCGCGTGGGGAACACGGGTGATTTTTAGACCTAATAAAACACGCAAATGTGAGCGAATTTTGTGGAAAAATCCGACTCAAAGCACTTCTTGGCTTGTCAACGACTCCTGAAATCATTTCTTGTTCTCGCACGTCCCTCGAGTCAAGGGTTTTGCAATTTTTTCCAGCTTTCTTTCATTCGCCCACTGCACAAAAACGTTTTTTCAGTGTTATGTGCTTTTTTAGTGTCTTCATATCTTCGCTCATTTGTCTCAGTTCTTAAATAAATTCATGGGTCACCGCTTCGAAACAAGACGCCTTTGTTTGAAAAACAGCCACAGAACAAATTCTTCACTGTTGCTAATGATTTTAAGTAATTTTGCCCGCAGAAATTACCAAAATTAACGAGTAATTCCCTATGCCATTGCCCTCTACGATAGTAAAGACAAAACTTGAAAATTTATTGTCAGGTACCGACGTCCTCTACACAGTAAATTTGGTCATTTCATGTACGAGAACTGCAAAGAAATGTATCAAAATGTGAAATGCACGTTCGGGGCGTGCACAGCCTTTGTTTTTGTTCCAGCATTAAGCCCGTTGTTTTATGACGCTCTGGCCCGGGTTGCTCGAGGCATGGTTAGCGCTAACCAGTGTTAAATACCATGGAAACCTATAGGTTTTTATACCTCTTAACCAACGGTTAGAGCGAACCATGCTTCGAGCAACCGGCCCCTGGTAGCCGTCGTGCTTACGTAAGCTCCATAGTAGGGACCTTACGATAAGAAGACGCGACCACGATGACGGCTACGAAAACGCCGCAAAACAATAGAGTTAATAAACAAAAACATAGGCTCTGCACGCCCTGGTGCGTTTTGCATTTTAGTATATTTCTTTGCCGTTCTCGTCCTTGTCCTGACAAGGACGTGAATTAACTACAATTTTAAGGTTGTGTAGATGACGTGAGAACTTGACGAAATATTTTTAATAACAACCACACCCTTCATGCCAATTTTATTCCCGCAGTTTTGATAAACACTTTCCATTCCGAACGACTTGGAGGTATCACGAAATTATTACAATAACGGGAAATACCATTTTTACACGCCGTACTTCACTTGAACTTAATTCAATGAATTCGATTCGGATGATGCAAAGTACGGCGTTTGAACTGGGCCTAAGAAGCTAGAACGTTGGGAAGTAAAAGTTGTCTGATCTCTTAATTTGATTTTAAATTTAAAGACTGCAAGCCACGGAGAGGGGGGATTTTGCATATGCATATGCTTATCGAATTTTTTGAATTAAACTCCTGAGGGAGACCAATCTGGGCGTGGCCCAAGCTTTTTTTGACCCCTAAATGAGACCATATTTAAAACACATTAAATGGCCATTTTAAATTTCTTCTCGTGCAACTCTGAACGCGACCTTGACGGCTACATATGGGCTACATAAGAAGGCGTTTTGCCATGAACACCCTAAGTGCGACAAAATCCGAAATTTACACCCCTAAGCTATCGAGACGACGAGCATTCCCAGCCCTTTAATATGCGAGTCCCCTCCCCGGGCTGCAAACATTTTGCTTAGGAAAACGTCCAGATTTCTTTTCGCGATTTCGAAAAATTCCAGAAGGTCAAAAGCTACTGTAGGTAATAAAATTGTTGCTTGATCTCTTAATTAAATTTTCTTTTTACAATCTTTAAATTCTCAATGCGAACCAGTTAGGAGACGACAATCGATATCAATATCTAGATTGCCGAGTGCACAATAAGTAGGAAACGCCTTTCTTCAAACGGGCGGTGTAATGAACTATCATACGGAAACACCATAGTTTAGATATCTTGTAAATGAAGATATGAAACATATAATGTCGTCGAGAAAAGAACATCCTGACTGGCCTGACTATGTATGCTGCTTTTTCTGTGACATTGGAAGAACTTTCCAGTTTGCAGCCGAAGATGTGTTTATGTACTGTGATCGGCTTTTGGAATTCATATTCCGGAAAGAGCTGTAAGCTGCTTTAGACTTTTTGATATAAGTCGAGCGTTCGAGGGCAAAGATGTCTCGGCTGTCCTTTTCGAAGATTCCAAGGTAGTTCTTCCATCTCTCACCAGGGTCAGTTTCAATCGAACTGCTTCCAACTTTATGCCAGCTCTCTTTTACAGCAACTCTTGCAAATCCACAATTAAACACAACCGAAGTGACTGATCCACACGACTGCACTGGCGTTTTTCAATTTTATGTGATTCGATTTCATTCACAGTTTTTTCAATTAGGGGCCAAGAATGCTGGATTTCAATGATCTCATCAACAACTGTATGTTAGTGGGTCACGTGATTAAGCAGGTGAAGCGGATAACTTCCTGAATGTTTGTGAGATGAGATTTTCAATCATATAATCTGAATGCGTGTCACTCACTGTTGTTCTACTGAAACATTTGCGCAACAGCCCAAGCTATTAGTGAAATGGCTAATAGAGCGTTTTTACCTGACGTCACGGCAGTCATGTTAGTGTTCCAAAACAAAGAAATGGCGGCAATGATGGTGTACCAAACTAATCCTCTGGGAAGTGAACTCTATTTTTATGCAAAGACTTTCTTTTTATTTTCCAGGAATCCAACGCTGGTCACGTGAGTGAAAACGCATTATACGCTGTGGGAAAGCTTTCGACAACAATTTGTACACGATTGGTGTTTTCTTAGACTTTTTAAAGGCCTTTCACTGTAAACTATATGACCTTGTTAAACAAGTTGTTACCCTATGGAATAAGAGAGACTCCTGATCCTTCAATCATAGTTACTTTTCAAATAGGCAAGCATGCTGAATTGCATGGGTGTTTTATCGACGTTACATCCACGTGGGGAACACGGGTGATTTGTGGAAAAATCCGACTCAAAGCACTTCTTGGCTTGTCAACGACTCCTGAAATCATTTCTTGTTCTCGCACGTCCCTCGAGTCAAGGGTTTTGCAATTTTTTCCAGCTTTCTTTCATTCGCCCACTGCACAAAAACGTTTTTTCAGTGTTATGTGCTTTTTTAGTGTCTTCATATCTTCGCTCATTTGTCTCAGTTCTTAAATAAATTCATGGGTCACCGCTTCGAAACAAGACGCCTTTGTTTGAAAAACAGCCACAGAACAAATTCTTCACTGTTGCTAATGATTTTAAGTAATTTTGCCCGCAGAAATTACCAAAATTAACGAGTAATTCCCTATGCCATTGCCCTCTACGATAGTAAAGACAAAACTTGAAAATTTATTGTCAGGTACCGACGTCCTCTACACAGTAAATTTGGTCATTTCATGTACGAGAACTGCAAAGAAATGTATCAAAATGTGAAATGCACGTTCGGGGCGTGCACAGCCTTTGTTTCTGGTCCAGCATTAAGCCCGTTGTTTTATGACGCTCTGGCCCGGGTTGCTCGAGGCATGGTTAGCGCTAACCAGTGTTAAATACCATGGAAACCTATAGGTTTTTATACCTCTTAACCAACGGTTAGAGCGAACCATGCTTCGAGCAACCGGCCCCTGGTAGCCGTCGTGCTTACGTAAGCTCCATAGTAGGGACCTTACGATAAGAAGACGCGACCACGATGACGGCTACGAAAACGCCGCAAAACAATAGAGTTAATAAACAAAAACATAGGCTCTGCACGCCCTGGTGCGTTTTGCATTTTAGTATATTTCTTTGCCGTTCTCGTCCTTGTCCTGACAAGGACGTGAATTAACTACAATTTTAAGGTTGTGTAGATGACGTGAGAACTTGACGAAATATTTTTAATAACAACCACACCCTTCATGCCAATTTTATTCCCGCAGTTTTGATAAACACTTTCCATTCCGAACGACTTGGAGGTATCACGAAATTATTACAATAACGGGAAATACCATTTTTACACGCCGTACTTCACTTGAACTTAATTCAATGAATTCGATTCGGATGATGCAAAGTACGGCGTTTGAACTGGGCCTAAGAAGCTAAAACGTTGGGAAGTAAAAGTTGTCTGATCTCTTAATTTGATTTTAAATTTAAAGACTGCAAGCCACGGAGAGGGGGGATTTTGCATATGCATATGCTTATCGAATTTTTTGAATTAAACTCCTGAGGGAGACCAATCTGGGCGTGGCCCAAGCTTTTTTGACCCCTAAATGAGACCATATTTAAAACACATTAAATGGCCATTTTAAATTTCTTCTCGTGCAACTCTGAACGCGACCTTGACGGCTACATATGGGCTACATAAGAAGGCGTTTTGCCATGAACACCCTAAGTGCGACAAAATCCGAAATTTACACCCCTAAGCTATCGAGACGACGAGCATTCCCAGCCCTTTAATATGCGAGTCCCCTCCCCGGGCTGCAAACATTTTGCTTAGGCAAACGTCCAGATTTCTTTTCGCGATTTCGAAAAATTCCAGAAGGTCAAAAGCTACTGTAGGTAATAAAATTCTTGCTTGATCTCTTAATTAAATTTTCTTTTTACAATCTTTAAATTTTCAATGCGAACCAGTTAGGAGACGACAATCGATATCAATATCTAGATTGCCGAATGCACAATAAGTAGGAAACGCCTTTCTTCAAACGGGCGGTGTAATGAACTATCATACGAAAACACCATAGTTTAGATATCTTGTAAATGAAGATATGAAACATATAATGTCGTCGAGAAAAGAACATCCTGACTGGCCTGACTATGTATGCTGCTTTTTCTGTGACATTGGAAGAACTTTCCAGTTTGCAGCCGAAGATGTGTTTATGTACTGTGATCGGCTTTTGGAATTCATATTCCGGAAAGAGCTGTAAGCTGCTTTAGACTTTTTGATATAAGTCGAGCGTTCGAGGGCAAAGATGTCTCGGCTGTCCTTTTCGAAGATTCCAAGGTAGTTCTTCCATCTCTCACCAGGGTCAGTTTCAATCGAACTGCTTCCAACTTTATGCCAGCTCTCTTTTACAGCAACTCTTGCAAATCCACAATTAAACACAACCGAAGTGACTGATCCACACGACTGCACTGGCGTTTTTCAATTTTATGTGATTCGATTTCATTCACAGTTTTTTCAATTAGGGGCCAAGAATGCTGGATTTCAATGATCTCATCAACAACTGTATGTTAGTGGGTCACGTGATTAAGCAGGTGAAGCGGATAACTTCCTGAATGTTTGTGAGATGAGATTTTCAATCATATAATCTGAATGCGTGTCACTCACTGTTGTTCTACTGAAACATTTGCGCAACAGCCCAAGCTATTAGTGAAATGGCTAATAGAGCGTTTTTACCTGACGTCACGGCAGTCATGTTGGTGTTCCAAAACAAAGAAATGGCGGCAATGATGGTGTACCAAACTAATCCTCTGGGAAGTGAACTCTATTTTTATGCAAAGACTTTCTTTTTATTTTCCAGGAATCCAACGCTGGTCACGTGAGTGAAAACGCATTATACGCTGTGGGAAAGCTTTCGACAACAATTTGTACACGATTGGTGTTTTCTTAGACTTTTTAAAGGCCTTTCACTGTAAACTATATGACCTTGTTAAACAAGTTGTTACCCTATGGAATAAGAGAGACTCCTGATCCTTCAATCATAGTTACTTTTCAAATAGGCAAGCATGCTGAATTGCATGGGTGTTTTATCGACGTTACATCCACGTGGGGAACACGGGTGATTTGTGGAAAAATCCGACTCAAAGCACTTCTTGGCTTGTCAACGACTCCTGAAATCATTTCTTGTTCTCGCACGTCCCTCGAGTCAAGGGTTTTGCAATTTTTTCCAGCTTTCTTTCATTCGCCCACTGCACAAAAACGTTTTTTCAGTGTTATGTGCTTTTTTAGTGTCTTCATATCTTCGCTCATTTGTCTCAGTTCTTAAATAAATTCATGGGTCACCGCTTCGAAACAAGACGCCTTTGTTTGAAAAACAGCCACAGAACAAATTCTTCACTGTTGCTAATGATTTTAAGTAATTTTGCCCGCAGAAATTACCAAAATTAACGAGTAATTCCCTATGCCATTGCCCTCTACGATAGTAAAGACAAAACTTGAAAATTTATTGTCAGGTACCGACGTCCTCTACACAGTAAATTTGGTCATTTCATGTACGAGAACTGCAAAGAAATGTATCAAAATGTGAAATGCACGTTCGGGGCGTGCACAGCCTTTGTTTTTGTTCCAGCATTAAGCCCGTTGTTTTATGACGCTCTGGCCCGGGTTGCTCGAGGCATGGTTAGCGCTAACCAGTGTTAAATACCATGGAAACCTATAGGTTTTTATACCTCTTAACCAACGGTTAGAGCGAACCATGCTTCGAGCAACCGGCCCCTGGTAGCCGTCGTGCTTACGTAAGCTCCATAGTAGGGACCTTACGATAAGAAGACGCGACCACGATGACGGCTACGAAAACGCCGCAAAACAATAGAGTTAATAAACAAAAACATAGGCTCTGCACGCCCTGGTGCGTTTTGCATTTTAGTATATTTCTTTGCCGTTCTCGTCCTTGTCCTGACAAGGACGTGAATTAACTACAATTTTAAGGTTGTGTAGATGACGTGAGAACTTGACGAAATATTTTTAATAACAACCACACCCTTCATGCCAATTTTATTCCCGCAGTTTTGATAAACACTTTCCATTCCGAACGACTTGGAGGTATCACGAAATTATTACAATAACGGGAAATACCATTTTTACACGCCGTACTTCACTTGAACTTAATTCAATGAATTCGATTCGGATGATGCAAAGTACGGCGTTTGAACTGGGCCTAAGAAGCTAAAACGTTGGGAAGTAAAAGTTGTCTGATCTCTTAATTTGATTTTAAATTTAAAGACTGCAAGCCACGGAGAGGGGGGATTTTGCATATGCATATGCTTATCGAATTTTTTGAATTAAACTCCTGAGGGAGACCAATCTGGGCGTGGCCCAAGCTTTTTTTGACCCCTAAATGAGACCATATTTAAAACACATTAAATGGCCATTTTAAATTTCTTCTCGTGCAACTCTGAACGCGACCTTGACGGCTACATATGGGCTACATAAGAAGGCGTTTTGCCATGAACACCCTAAGTGCGACAAAATCCGAAATTTACACCCCTAAGCTATCGAGACGACGAGCATTCCCAGCCCTTTAATATGCGAGTCCCCTCCCCGGGCTGCAAACATTTTGCTTAGGCAAACGTCCAGATTTCTTTTCGCGATTTCGAAAAATTCCAGAAGGTCAAAAGCTACTGTAGGTAATAAAATTCTTGCTTGATCTCTTAATTAAATTTTCTTTTTACAATCTTTAAATTTTCAATGCGAACCAGTTAGGAGACGACAATCGATATCAATATCTAGATTGCCGAATGCACAATAAGTAGGAAACGCCTTTCTTCAAACGGGCGGTGTAATGAACTATCATACGGAAACACCATAGTTTAGATATCTTGTAAATGAAGATATGAAACATATAATGTCGTCGAGAAAAGAACATCCTGACTGGCCTGACTATGTATGCTGCTTTTTCTGTGACATTGGAAGAACTTTCCAGTTTGCAGCCGAAGATGTGTTTATGTACTGTGATCGGCTTTTGGAATTCATATTCCGGAAAGAGCTGTAAGCTGCTTTAGACTTTTTGATATAAGTCGAGCGTTCGAGGGCAAAGATGTCTCGGCTGTCCTTTTCGAAGATTCCAAGGTAGTTCTTCCATCTCTCACCAGGGTCAGTTTCAATCGAACTGCTTCCAACTTTATGCCAGCTCTCTTTTACAGCAACTCTTGCAAATCCACAATTAAACACAACCGAAGTGACTGATCCACACGACTGCACTGGCGTTTTTCAATTTTATGTGATTCGATTTCATTCACAGTTTTTTCAATTAGGGGCCAAGAATGCTGGATTTCAATGATCTCATCAACAACTGTATGTTAGTGGGTCACGTGATTAAGCAGGTGAAGCGGATAACTTCCTGAATGTTTGTGAGATGAGATTTTCAATCATATAATCTGAATGCGTGTCACTCACTGTTGTTCTACTGAAACATTTGCGCAACAGCCCAAGCTATTAGTGAAATGGCTAATAGAGCGTTTTTACCTGACGTCACGGCAGTCATGTTGGTGTTCCAAAACAAAGAAATGGCGGCAATGATGGTGTACCAAACTAATCCTCTGGGAAGTGAACTCTATTTTTATGCAAAGACTTTCTTTTTATTTTCCAGGAATCCAACGCTGGTCACGTGAGTGAAAACGCATTATACGCTGTGGGAAAGCTTTCGACAACAATTTGTACACGATTGGTGTTTTCTTAGACTTTTTAAAGGCCTTTCACTGTAAACTATATGACCTTGTTAAACAAGTTGTTACCCTATGGAATAAGAGAGACTCCTGATCCTTCAATCATAGTTACTTTTCAAATAGGCAAGCATGTTGAATTGCATGGGTGTTTTATCGACGTTACATCCGCGTGGGGAACACGGGTGATTTTTAGACCTAATAAAACACGCAAATGTGAGCGAATTTTGTGGAAAAATCCGACTCAAAGCACTTCTTGGCTTGTCAACGACTCCTGAAATCATTTCTTGTTCTCGCACGTCCCTCGAGTCAAGGGTTTTGCAATTTTTTCCAGCTTTCTTTCATTCGCCCACTGCACAAAAACGTTTTTTCAGTGTTATGTGCTTTTTTAGTGTCTTCATATCTTCGCTCATTTGTCTCAGTTCTTAAATAAATTCATGGGTCACCGCTTCGAAACAAGACGCCTTTGTTTGAAAAACAGCCACAGAACAAATTCTTCACTGTTGCTAATGATTTTAAGTAATTTTGCCCGCAGAAATTACCAAAATTAACGAGTAATTCCCTATGCCATTGCCCTCTACGATAGTAAAGACAAAACTTGAAAATTTATTGTCAGGTACCGACGTCCTCTACACAGTAAATTTGGTCATTTCATGTACGAGAACTGCAAAGAAATGTATCAAAATGTGAAATGCACGTTCGGGGCGTGCACAGCCTTTGTTTTTGTTCCAGCATTAAGCCCGTTGTTTTATGACGCTCTGGCCCGGGTTGCTCGAGGCATGGTTAGCGCTAACCAGTGTTAAATACCATGGAAACCTATAGGTTTTTATACCTCTTAACCAACGGTTAGAGCGAACCATGCTTCGAGCAACCGGCCCCTGGTAGCCGTCGTGCTTACGTAAGCTCCATAGTAGGGACCTTACGATAAGAAGACGCGACCACGATGACGGCTACGAAAACGCCGCAAAACAATAGAGTTAATAAACAAAAACATAGGCTCTGCACGCCCTGGTGCGTTTTGCATTTTAGTATATTTCTTTGCCGTTCTCGTCCTTGTCCTGACAAGGACGTGAATTAACTACAATTTTAAGGTTGTGTAGATGACGTGAGAACTTGACGAAATATTTTTAATAACAACCACACCCTTCATGCCAATTTTATTCCCGCAGTTTTGATAAACACTTTCCATTCCGAACGACTTGGAGGTATCACGAAATTATTACAATAACGGGAAATACCATTTTTACACGCCGTACTTCACTTGAACTTAATTCAATGAATTCGATTCGGATGATGCAAAGTACGGCGTTTGAACTGGGCCTAAGAAGCTAAAACGTTGGGAAGTAAAAGTTGTCTGATCTCTTAATTTGATTTTAAATTTAAAGACTGCAAGCCACGGAGAGGGGGGATTTTGCATATGCATATGCTTATCGAATTTTTTGAATTAAACTCCTGAGGGAGACCAATCTGGGCGTGGCCCAAGCTTTTTTTGACCCCTAAATGAGACCATATTTAAAACACATTAAATGGCCATTTTAAATTTCTTCTCGTGCAACTCTGAACGCGACCTTGACGGCTACATATGGGCTACATAAGAAGGCGTTTTGCCATGAACACCCTAAGTGCGACAAAATCCGAAATTTACACCCCTAAGCTATCGAGACGACGAGCATTCCCAGCCCTTTAATATGCGAGTCCCCTCCCCGGGCTGCAAACATTTTGCTTAGGCAAACGTCCAGATTTCTTTTCGCGATTTCGAAAAATTCCAGAAGGTCAAAAGCTACTGTAGGTAATAAAATTCTTGCTTGATCTCTTAATTAAATTTTCTTTTTACAATCTTTAAATTTTCAATGCGAACCAGTTAGGAGACGACAATCGATATCAATATCTAGATTGCCGAATGCACAATAAGTAGGAAACGCCTTTCTTCAAACGGGCGGTGTAATGAACTATCATACGAAAACACCATAGTTTAGATATCTTGTAAATGAAGATATGAAACATATAATGTCGTCGAGAAAAGAACATCCTGACTGGCCTGACTATGTATGCTGCTTTTTCTGTGACATTGGAAGAACTTTCCAGTTTGCAGCCGAAGATGTGTTTATGTACTGTGTTCGGCTTTTGGAATTCATATTCCGGAAAGAGCTGTAAGCTGCTTTAGACTTTTTGATATAAGTCGAGCGTTCGAGGGCAAAGATGTCTCGGCTGTCCTTTTCGAAGATTCCAAGGTAGTTCTTCCATCTCTCACCAGGGTCAGTTTCAATCGAACTGCTTCCAACTTTATGCCAGCTCTCTTTTACAGCAACTCTTGCAAATCCACAATTAAACACAACCGAAGTGACTGATCCACACGACTGCACTGGCGTTATAATCTGTTTAACTGCAAAATGTTGTTAACGATCGCGAAGTATTTCGTGAAGAGTTTCTGAAGATATCGTTGTGCGTATACCGCGCTATTTTTGTTATATGATACGATTTTAGAGTAGAATAACAGATGTCGTTATTTGTTAAGCCCTTTTATCCAAGCAAAGAGATGGAAGCTGGTAAGTTAAGCTTAGTTTTATTACTTCGAAGTTGATCTGTCGGTCAACTAAACGTATAAAATTAACATAAGAAAAACCAAAAAAGGGAAAAATTCCATCATAATCATACCAAGTTTCCCGTCTTCAATCTTAAAATGAGCTGGTTGGGATTTGGTAATGTTTAAGCCTTCAAATTATCTCTTTCGAGTTCTTGAAGTCTGCTTTCTGCCCTCCATATTGGAACTTTGCGCCCTCGCCACATAAACGTTTACTGAAATTCCCATTGGCTTACACTGAGCCATGACAACAGCGGCCTTCTCTAATGAACCACGCACTCGAGTGTGTAGATGGCGGACAAGCGACTCCACACGCAATTGCGAGTTTCCGAAATTCCCACCGCTTTCCTTGTGTAATTTGCAATGTTCTTCAACTAAATGCAAGCTTATAATGTTGATTTTCTTCACCACGGTTGGAACCACGAGTGCAACTATTTGTGCTAAAAAGCTTAAGAGAATGGCGTTGATATTGCAAACCAAAACTCGATCGAATCCACCTCGGACAGGGATAAATTTTGGCTGGGATTCCAAGCGTAAAACTAATAAATGGTATCTCATCTATTCATAGCCACTGTTTGTTAAGTGGTGGGAATTTGCTTCAGAACACAACCAACGAATTTGGGGCGTAAAGTAACCGTTGCTGAAGGTATCATATCGTATCATATTACTTTCCGGTAAATTAGTAATATATGCTGAGAGGGCTGCTCCTAATGCACCTTTCTGCCAAGTCTGAGAAAAATCGGGTGCAAACTACTTAAGTTTTTTGGTTTTTTTTTTTTTTTTTGAAAAAAATGGTTTAAATGCTGGGTGACCCAGGCCTTAATTTACTTGAGCCACAACATCTCTAAGGACATGCAACTAATTGCTATCGAAACAATATTTTCCAACAGACTCTATCCGTAAGGCAGGTAAGGCCAGGGAAGCTTTTTTTTTTATTTCAAAAGGCAGGACAATTGATCCCAACGGTCTTAATATCGTATAAGATTTCAGTTTATTATTTACAGTCTTTTCCGTTATTTTTCCGTTACTCTTAGTATTTGAACTCAAATTTGCTGTAACTACCATATTTTATCACATTTTTCCAGTATTACGTCAACATCCACTTACTATATATATGTACAGAAAAGCAATCCAATGTAAACTCTCATTGTACCTGAAGAAGGCTGGTTTTGCCAGCCGAAATATAGTACACCACTAAAATCAAATCTACGCTGTACCGGCTCTTTCTCAAAATATTTACCTTCTATATAGCCCATTATATGTGAGTACCCCTGACCGGGCTTTAAACCGAGTAGACATTAAGGGTTTGTTATGGCTAAAACTGATTGAATGCATTCATGGTCATTTGCTTTGTGACTTCCTCAATTTTGAACCTAAGCGGATTCAAAAGTTAAAACCTTCTTCCTTCAGGAACAATTCAATATATATCATTTACTTACTTTCTCTATGGTTAAGGAAAGACTGGAGGGAAGTATGTACAGTTCGATCACACAAGAAACAAACAAATAATTTATTACACCCCTCAAGCTAATGTTACTTATTACCTTGCAACGGTAGACAAATAACTTATTACACCCGGCAAGCCAATATTACTAAATACCTTGCAATGTTCCTCTTCAAAACCTTCTGAGCAGGAATACTGAATCTGGCTGAAAAAAAGTTAAGGGATAAATAATACTGTCAATACTGGTGGATCATTTAGATGCATCATTTGCAACTGATCATGAGTGACAGTGGTCACTTCAGAAAATAAACATGAAGGGAATTCTGACATAGTCATTAACTTGATCCAAACTGGGAAAAGAGAAATCAACAAAACGTAACGCAAAAGTCATCAGAACTGGTTTATCACACATAAATTACTTGTTTGTGTTATTAAGAAACGAGTAACAGTGAGCAACTTACCAAAATGGGTGCTAATCGACGTGAGGTCCTCGACAACAAGAAATGACCATGCAAAATTTGGTGATTTAATGTGGTTATCCATTTTAACTTTCATAACACAAATCATTTATGCCTAGTATGCAAAAAGAGTGGAACTGGAGCGGAAAGCTGAAAAGTTCTCAAGAGAACAGATCGAGGTGAGATGACTGTTCCATTACTCTAAACAATTCAAGTAATGCTTTCGTTCGGCGAGGTTCAAAGTTGTAATGAGAACGCATACATTATGCGAGGCTCTAGTCTTGCTTAGCTTTATGTAAGACTTTAAAGCGAGTAGACATTAAAGGTTTGTTATGGCCCTTAATCGTCATTTGCTTTGTCTCACCCTCAATTTTGAAGCTAAGCGGATTCAAAAACTAAAATCTCCCTTCAGAAACAATTCAAGATACATCATTTACTTACTTTCTCGATGTGTAAGGAAAGAATGTGGAGGACAGTATATAGTTCGATCACACAAGAAACAAATTTATTACACCCCTCAAGCCAATGTTACGTATTGATGGGGGCGTTGGGATTTTCGGTTTTGGCCACTTTTCACTTTTTAGGCCGGTTTTTCGGTTTTTGCACCAAAAAACGTCGGTTTTTTGGTTTTTGTGACTCTTACGGTTTCGGGTATCCCCTTTTTTTAGCATATGGTTTTCGGTTTTCAGCCAAAATACAACCGGATTTTCGAGTCTGGTATCCAACACGGTTTTCGGTTTTGCCTGTTCCGTTTCTGATTTCTGGTTTCCTCAATCGAGCGAGCGTGCCGCGGGAGTTCTCAAATGGACTCCAAACGTAGAGGTCAACTCAAGGACTTTTTGCTTGCCTAACCCTGAAGTTATTCTCTGCCTAAACAGAGGGTTGTTTTTCTGCCAAAGCGGGTTAGCACTGAGCTTGTCTGTATATGTGTCACAAAGTGTCTCGCCTTTTTTTGGTGTACCATAATAATCGAGGAGCGAGGCATTGGGTCTTAGACACCTTTTGTTGTTGCGGTTGACGGAGCAGTTCAGTCGCCTTTCATCAATTTGATGATGAATGTGACCCGGCCTGGATTTGCGGAATTATATCAATGCCATATGTGGGTTGAGTTTTTCCCCGAATACACTCTCCCGTTTTCCCCTCTCGTCAAAAAAGAAACAACGTTTGATTCGATCTACTTCAATTTAATGTGATTTGATTTCATTCACAGTTTTTTCAATTAGGGGCCAAGAATGTTGGATTTCAATGATCTCATCAACAACTGTATGTTAGTGGGTCACGTGATTAAGCAGGTGAAGCGGATAACTTCCTGAATGTTTGTGAGATGAGATTTTCTTTCATATAATCTGAATGCGTGTCACTCACTGTTGTTCTAATGAAACATGGATTGCGCGACAGCCCAAGCTAATGGTGAAATGGCTAATAGAGTGCTTTTACGTGACGTCACGGCAGTCATGTTGGTGTTCCAAAACAAAGAAATGGCGGCAATGATGGTGTACCAAACTAATCCGCTGGGAAGTGAACTCTATTTTTATGCAAAGACTTTCTTTTTTTTTCCAGGAATCCAACGTGGCTGCTGGTCACGAGAGTGAAAACGCATTATACGCTGGAGGAAAGCTTTCGACTACAATTTGTACACGTGTGGTGTTTTCTTAGACTTTTTAAAGGCCTTTCACTGTAAACTATATGACCTTGTTAAACAAGTTGTTAGCCTACGGAATAAGAGAGACTCCTTTAATCATAGTTACTTTTAAAATAGGCAAGCATGTTGAATTGCATGGGTGTTTTATCGACGTTAAACCCGCGAGGCGAACGCGGGTGATTTTTAGACCTAACAAAACACGCAAATGTGAGCGAATTTTGTGGAAAAATCCGACTCAAAGCACTTCTTGGCTTGTCAACGATTCCTGAAATCATTTCTTGTTCTCGCTCGTCCCTCGAGTCATGGGTTTGCAATTTTTTCCTGCTTTCTTTCATTCGCCCACTGCACAAATACGTTTTTTCCGTGTTATGTGCTTTTTTTAGTGTCTTCATATCTTCGCTCATTTGTCTCAGTTCTTAAATAAATTCATGGGTCACCGCTTCGAAACAAGACGCCTTTGTTTGAAAAACAGCCACAGAACAAATTCTTCACTGTTGCCAATGATTTTAAGTAATTTTGCCCGCATATTTTACCAAAATTAACGAGTAATGCCCTATGCCATTGCCCTCTACGATAGTAAAGACAAAACTTGAAAATTTATTGTCAGGTACCGACGTCCTCCACACGATAAATTTGGTCATTTCATGTACGAGAACTGCAAAGAAATGTATCAAAATGTGAAATGCACGTTCGGGGCGTGCACAGCCTTTGTTTTTGTTCCAGCATTAAGCCCGTTGTTTTATAACGCTCTGGTAGCCGTCGTGCTTACGTAAGCTCCATAGTAGGGACCTTACGATAAGAAGACGACGACGACGATGACGGCTACGAAAACGCCGCAAAACAATAGAGTTAATGAACAAAAACAAAGGCTCTGCTCGCCCTGATGCGTTTTGCATTTTAGTATATTCTTTGCCGTCCTCGTCCTCGTCCTGACAAGGACGTGAATTAACTACAATTTTAAGGTTGTGTAGATGACGTGAGAACCTGACGAAATATTTTTAATTTTCTTCCCAAACAACCACACCCTTCATGCCAATTTTATTCCCGCAATTTTGATAAACACTTTCCATTCCGAACTACTTGGAGGTATCACGAAATTATTACAATAACGGGAAATACCATTTTTACACGCCGTACTTCGGATCATGTAAAGTACGGCTTCTGAACCGGGCCTAAGAAGGTAAAACGTTGGGAAGTAAAAGTTATCTGATTTAAAGACTGCAAACCCCGGAGAGGGGGGACTTTGCATATGCATATGCTTATCGAATTTTTTGAATTAAACTCCTGAGGGAGACCAATCTGGGCGTGGCCCAGGCGTTTTTTTTTGACCCCTAAATGAGACCATATTTAAAACACATTAAATAGCCATTTTTAAATTTCCTCTCGTGCAACTCTGAACGCGACCTTCACGGCTACATATGGGCCACATAACAAGGCGTTTTGCCATGAACACCCTAAGTGAGACAAAGTCCGAAATTTACACCCCTAAGCTAGCGAGACGACGAGCATTCCCGGCCCTTTAATATGCGAGTCCCCTCCCCGGGCTGCAAACATTTTGCTTAGGCAAACGTCCAGATTTCTTTTCGCGATTTCGAAAACTTCCGGAAGGGCAAAAGCTACTGTAGGTAATAAAATTGTTGCTTGATCTCTTAATTAAATTTTCTTTCTACAATCTTTAAATTTTCAATGCGAACCAGTTAGGAGACGACAATCGATATCAATTTCTCGATTGCCGAATGCACAGTAAGTAGGAAACGCCTTTCTTCAAACGAGCGGTGTAATGAAATATCATGCGGAAACACCATAGTTTAGATATCTTGTAAATAAAGATATGAAACATATAATGTCGTCGAGAAAAGAACATCCTGACTGGCCATTGCTTTATTCATAGAGATTCTCGAGGAGAAGAATGACGATGATCATCTTATTGTCCGTCAATATAATCGTCGCCAATGGCAACGTGAGCGCAGCTTTTCTGCCATAATAACTACAGCGAAAACCGTTTTATTGAGTTTTCAAACACCTGGCTAAAAAAAATTTCTACAAGTTTTTGCTGTTTTCTTTTTACCCAAAAACGTCAAGCTTGCTCACAATCCTGTATGAATTCATTTACCCAGGGCTGCAAATAACCGCCGGTCAAAGGACAAATGTACGGTCAAAAATAGGTTTTGTCGGGTCAAATCCTTAGATGACCGGACAGTATGTCCGGTCGTTTACGCTGGTAAGGAAAAATTTAGAGTTTCAACTTTTAAATATTTAAAAGTTCGATATTATTGGCGTTTGTGAAAAAGGAGGAGAAAGTTTCTTGAAGAATGTGAAAAAATGGATCTCAATTGTTTACAAAAAATTTGGGTAGATCACTGAGTTACAGATTTCGAGATATTGGTCAACACTTCTCACGAAATTTACTCTGGTTTTTATTTTAGGTCACGTTTTTATGTTGGTTATCAATTTTGATTCACCAGCTGACGCAACCTGATTAAGTACTTTGTGTGTAGGTTACAAGCATGCACACAGTTGAAAACCCTTTCAAGCCTCATCCTTTTTCCAGTACTGTGGATGAAAAAGAGGTCTTTGAGGAAGAATCAGACGAAACTGAACACCCAACCCAAAAAATGAGGCAATATAAAAAGGAGATCCTGAAGCTGCCTTAACCCTAGATTCAGTTCAAGTTCGGTGTGCGCACGCTTTATTAAACTAAATAATGTGGGTTCTTGTGACCAGAATAAAAGTACAGATGAATTCCACTTAGTCATTTTGTTATAAATATATATATTTTTTGCTCAGATAAAATTACATTGTAAGTTGTCTTGAGTTTGTTGATAAGATAATAGACCTAATCATCCTGGCTTGCCTCACTTTGGAGCAAAGATTCTTTTGAACCTTGTCTGTGCTATCGAGACTAGTGAGGATGAGTAGCATGAAGACAAAAGGCTAATTTCTGGGCCACTATTTATGAATACGGTCTGACTCCTGAACGCGTCCCCCATTGATGAGTAAAATCGCCTGAAATTAGACGGAATAACGACAACAGAATAAAAACCAACATTTCACCTGACTTTAGACAGAGTAAAAGCCAACATCTCTAAATTCCAATTCAGTCGGATGCAGAACCTCCCTGAAAACCACTTTCGGGTGAGTAGAGATCACTAATTATTATTCATTATTATTATTATTCTCACTCCCAGGGGTCAATGGGTTTAAGTACTAGTCTAATGAAAAATGTAGTTAACATAAACGTGGTTGATTGTTTAATATGTTATAAAGGAATTTATTGTTAATCAGCCCTTATATTTTATTAAAGTGGTTTGTATATTATTTCATGTAGGTTCTTTGCAGAAAAGGCTGTAGAGGCATCCTCTTCATTTTTAAAAGCTAAGTGCAAGCCATTTTTGAGGGAGGTATGCTCTGCTAAACTGTCATTTTATTTCACCATGAAGTTTTTTCCTTCTAGTCCTCCTTTTTTTTTTCAGAAGTTATAAAAAAATATGTTTATCTTGCCAAGGTACAGAACAAGATTGCTACCCATGCACAATGTGGCTGTGCAAATTTGATTGACAAAGTTTTAGAGGTTTTACAACATTGCTTTTACATTTTCAGAACAATAACAGTACTTTACCATTACTGCACATGAGGTGGCTACGTGCTGGGAGTGATGATAGTCCTCAAATTGAACCTCAAAATTAATTTTTACCAAAGGTGCCAAATATAGTTTGTAAAATTAACAAAGGGGGGACATAAAGTAATTAAAAGAATAAACAACAATAAGGTTTTATGAACTGATCTAAACAAATGATTTTGCAAAAAGTCTCGTTTCATCCATGCAAAATTATTTGTTTTGATAAGTTTACAAAATCTTATTCTTGTTTATTCTTCTAATTACTTTATGTCCCCCCTTTGTTAATTTCACAAGTATTTTATCATTTATGGTACATATTTTACTGCCTTTTAGTGATCATGGTATGTTTTTTAACTGTTTTTAACTGTGACAAACATAGTTATGCTAATTACTCGTACATTTTAACTCGCACTTGAAAATGACCTCCGGAAGGTCGAAACGTCTTAACTTTTTATCGTTAGTTTTAAGAGAAACGGGAAACAATGCTTATTCAAAATTTGGGTAGACAAAAAAAGTACTATGGTATTTTCCGCTTCGGGCAATAGCCCTTTTCTCGGTTAGTTTTCTCATTTGCATTACAATGTAATCTAACGTGGATGCGAGGTAATTTCGGGTTAAAACTACAAAATAGCCCGAAATTGCCTCTCATCCACGTTTGATTACATTGTAATGCAAATAAGAAAAACTAACCGTGGAAAGGGCTATTGGAAGTGGCCAGAGTCCGCGTTCTTAGTGCTGCCCAAAAGAGATGCGGACTCTGGGGACGAGATTGACCGGGTTAGTGTTAGAGTGTCACCTTGCTTTTATGTTTTGGTTTTCTAATAGCGAGCCCCGAACCTCGTTCCTTGGGATTTTCACCGCTGAGAGTAGGACGGGCGGCCTACTCTCGGCAGTGAAAAGCCCTGGGAATGAGGTTGTCCCCATCCCCCCCCCCCCCCCGCACCCCCCTCTATGAAAACGAAACATGGACTTCACATCAAAAGAATGTAAAACGGCTAACAACCATTTAACAGCGACACTTGCGATCCATATTGCGAATCAAAGGAGTGGGGCCATGTTGTCACGAATGAGGGAGTTCTAAATAGAGCCAATGTGGAAGACATAGAGATCAACCTAATCAGGTGACTCCGCTGGATGCATCATGTTTATCGCATGGACAAGACCAACCAAGCAAGGCCTTATTGGCAGGTACAAAACACAGGTCATAAGTCACAGGTCATTGTTTTACCAACACAGAAAGAATCCTAAACATTCCTTTAAGCTGACCTAACAAAGGTTTTTAGGTCTAATGTTAGCTTTTGTAAACAGTTAGGGTTGTTTCTGAATTGGGAAAACAATGACCTGTGACTTGTGACCTGTGTTTTGTACCTGCTCAAGCCCTACCTTATGGCGAGCTGGCAAGTGGGACAAGAAAACTGAGTTGGTCGACCTTTACTCCGTTTTAAACCGAAGACGCATGCAAAAGAGTGCTCAAGCATTGTGAACCCATGCAATCAAATAGCCCTTTTCACGGTTAGTTTTTCTCATTTGCATTAAAATATAATCTAACGTGGGTGCGAGGCAATTTCGGGTTAAAACTACACAATAGCCCGAAATTGCCTCACATACATGCTAGATTACATTGTAATGCAAATGAGAAAAACTAACCGTGAAAAGGGCTATTGCGATCCCAATGTCTAGGTTCGCGACAGGTCGAGCGCTGTAACTATGAAATGCAGTTACAGTTACAGTAAAGTAAGAAACAACGAAATTTAAAAACAGTGCAGAACAAGAAGCATTGTCTGTACAAGCAAGACGATGCCAAATGCGTTGCCCGTTATCGTCGTTACGTCTCCGAAAAAAAACCACCAGTAAACTGGAATAAAACCGATGCAACTAAACGCATTTAGTATATTGTAGTTCAAGAAAAGAGTACCTCTGGTCAGAGATATGGAAACAAATGTAATTCAAAATGAAATATTGACAAGAAAAATTAAGATAAAACCTAGACAAATACAATATAAAGATACGCTGCCCGGTACAAAAACCCGAACTTAAAAACCTGGTGGGACAAAAATGCCAGGAAACGTACTCACGCGTCGATCGAATGCAGCGCAAATAGGGCAAGATTTTCGCACAGGTCCCTACTTCATTATGCATACACTCCTTTGTTTCAAGAAAACAATAGCGATAACAATAGATGTCCTTTGGGACTGTGGCGCTTTGTTCTTTCTTTTTAGAGGATTTTTTCTAAGTCTATATGGATTTTGAAAAAACCGGTCGAACTTCTGACTGAAAAACGGAAAATCGAACATTTTTTCCCGCAATTTTGGCACTTTTTCTGCAATTTTACCCATTTTTCAATTTTAGAATAAGCGCAAGAAGTGAAGTTTCAAGCAATCGTTGTAATAGGGTTCAGATTCTCAAACATAACAAGCAAACCAAATAAAAGTACTGTCATAAAAAGATTAATGGCTACCTGCTCTTTTTATCGTGAAATTGTTCTTTTCAATGCCCTGCTGTGGGCTCGTTTGTCTGGATCGACGAAGTTTAGGCGATGGTGAACTGTGAGATGATGTTAGCCCTTGTCTTGTAGGCAATTGTAAACTTTCCGGCCACAGGTAGCTTGGGCTAATATTTTTTCAAGGAAAGTTTACTGTCAGAAAATTGTGTGTTCTGGCGTACATTATCCATTGCAGTTTTTTCTTGAGCATCGCCAAACAGATCCATCTTCCGATGCACTTTGTCATTGCCAACTGACTGCGTTTTCACACAGGTTTTGGAAACGGAAGACGAAAGTTAATTGTTTTCTTTGCACCACTGTATGCACAGCTCGGGATAGGCTATAAGGCAGGGACAATTTCCAAATGTTCAAATCTCCCTTTGCTGACGCTTTTCAGATTTTCACACTTAAATTTTGAAGACAAAGGGTGGCATGACCCTTGTACCGACACTGAGAGGTTTGTTGTCCTTCTCACATGGACTAATACTAAAGTAATTCACACCCGTGAGCGGTACACATCTGCAAGACCCGCTAATTTCCGCAACGACAGCCGCAAAAATTTATGACTACTACGAATCATCTATTAAAAGTTCTTGGTCTGATAGTTTAAGATCCGTCTTTTCTCCTCCTTTTTCACAAACGCCAAGAATATTGAACCTTTAAATATTCAAAACTTGAAACTCTAAATTTTTTCCTTACCAGCGTAAACGACCGGACAAACTGTCCGGCCATCTAAGGATTTGACCCGACAAAACCTATTTTTGACAAGACATTTGTCCGCTGACCGGCCGTTATTTGCAGCCCTGGGCTAATGAATTCATACAGGATTGTGAGCAAGCTTGACACGGTTTTTGGGAAAAAAGAAAATAACAAAAAGTGGTAGAATTTTGTTTTAACCGGGTGTTTGAAAGCGCAGTAAAACGGTTTTCGCTGTAGTTATTATGGCAGACAATCTGCGCTCACGTTGCCATTGGCGACGATTATATTGACGAACAATAGGATGATCATCGTCATTCTTCTCCAGCTTCTCCTCGAGAATCTCTATGAATAAAGCAATGGCCAGTCAGGATGTTCTTTTCTCGACGACATTATATGCTTCATATCTTTATTTACAAGATATCTAAACTATGGTGTTTCCGCATGATAGTTCATTGCACCGCCCGTTTGAAGAAAGGCGTTTCCTACTTATTGTGCATTCGGCAATCTAGATATCGATATCGATTGTCGTCTCCTAACTGGTTCGCATTGAAAATTTAAAGATTGTAGAAAGAAAATTTAATTAAGAGATCAAGCAACAATTTTATTACCCACAGTAGTTTTTGACCTTCTGGAAGTTTTCGAAAAGAGAAATCTGGATGTTTGCCTAAGCA
>NC_090884.1:49304508-49309508 GCF_036669925.1 Montipora capricornis
AACAAGAGTTGGGCGATTGTGATCTTTGTTTTGACTTCGCTCATTTCATTGTCAAACTTTATAACACTTGACAGAAAAAGAAACTTACAAAAACCCGGTATCTTGCCATCATTTGACACAGATGCTTCACTGTTTGGCGAGTAAACATGCCGCGGTAACTTAATCACGGCGCCCGCTGAATTCCGGCCATGTCACTTTCGATTTTGCAATTTACTTGAACGTAGCAAAAATCTCCCAAAATGTTTGTCGCTGATCGTAACTTTTTATATTCTATAGATCGTTTTCACGTGACGTCATCACCTTCCAAAATCTAAAACTAAAGATCCACCAAAGTTTTTATCCTCATCAGGCATAAGAGGCGGCATATCTATATCTGTTGACAATTTCACAGCTCAATAGCGTGCTTCGTTTGGAAACCAGAGCATTTTGAATTTCCGGATTATGTAGGTGCGTGACACAAAGCTACGATCAAGTTTGTTGAAAAATATATACTTATCTCATGATTTTGAGCCCTTTTAGAAGTTAGAGCATTAGGAAAAGTGCTTATGTAAATGCTTGTTTTTTCAGTAGTGATAATCAGTCGCCTAGATAGCCAAAGTCAGTTCCAGATGTTGACACTATTTTCCGGCCTTCGAAACATTTCGACGAATATGTGAAGTTTGGGGAAACGCAGAGGCCTAAAACTTGGACAAGTGTCTTATTTCTTTATCTTCTATAAGATAACAATTTCTTAGCGTTTTGCACTGGATAGTTTTTGATTTTTGTTTTGTATTGCGTGACAGTGAAAACGATCTATATTCAAGGTTCAAAATTAATGTTGTTTTCATGTCGTAAATATTTTATTCTCGATCGACCGTCCGGGAAACTTCCTTCTACTCTTTCTGAAAACTGTGTATCAATATTTATTTGCTTTTTCATCAATATTTGTTTTGCATAAAGCACGCTAACAGAATCTGTACCTTGCTGAGTTCGTTAACAGTATTTTCGGTCAGATGTTTCTGTTTTTTATGAGGGGTTTATTGTTTTGGTCTCCCATCCCAACACTAACCCCGCGAAACAGGGCTTGACTTCAGTGAAGTTTAGTATTACAAAGTTTTCGGATGCTCATAGGGCACACTTGTGGTGAAAAGAAGTTGTGAGGGAACTTTATCAACATGTCAGCCCAGAAGCCAATGTTTCTCGCTTCTCTTTTATTTGTTATTCTTCAGAGACTGGAATGCTGTATTTCAATACCACACAATTCAGTGCCTTCTGATTTTCTGTAGCACGTACCACAGGCAAGCCAGTGTATGCTTCACAGAAGCATCTAGTTTGTTATTTTCCGTGTCGGGAAAAGTCTTGCCTGTCACTCCCCTGCTAAGTGGTGTCTTTGTGCATTGAGTCTTCTTTGCGTATTTTGTTAGTTTGTAGGGGGCTGGGGTAATGCGTAGCTTGCTCTGCACAATTAACCTGTAATGGCGTCGAAAGTCATTGTAACGCGAATGGCTTTTTAGTACATTTTTAAAGAAAATATACCCACATGGAGCTCAAGAATGGAACGTCAAGACAGGCGGTGAAACATAAAGATCTGGAATCTTAAAAAAGCGACGAGTAATGGACTTCGGCAGCGTGAATCTTTCGCCCGTCGAGCCGAAATCAAAATATGCTGTACTTCGAATATTTCGCCAAGTCGGTGCTACGTACAACACTGAAACCAAATGGAAATTTCTCTGGTAACTACGGGTTCAACAAAGACAGAGAAGGAATCGAACACCACAAGTAGATCTGTGATCTCTGTTGTGTGTCTCACAGTGTTTACTGAAGTCGCATCTATTTAAAGTTTGCCTGTTTGTCTGGCAAGTAACATTCATTTTAAGACTCAGCTCAGCAAAGGTAAAAACAAATTGGAAATGTGACAGTGAAAAATTATTTGAATGAAAGCTTGCTGTCTCTTTTGTGCTTTATTATTTACGGTCAAGGTTCTTTCGAAAAGGGTTTGATGTGAACTGTCAGAAATTTATTTAATTGCATATGCTTTGTGATTGTGTTTCGCTTGCTCGCACGCAACTGAAATAGGAAGGGTTTCTTGCCTCTTATAGCAAATATGTTGCTTGTTTCAATAAATGTTTCGCTGGAAAATATTTCTGTGAAATTTCTAGCTTTTGTAAATTTATCATGCGTAATTTTCGAGCTTAGCAAATTTGCATACATGTGTTGAAATGTGATACGGGGAGAATTTTTGTGGTAACGCATAAGTCACGAAAATAAACAGGTCTGTTGGAAGCGTGCTTGAGTTTCAACAAAATTACCCCCAAAATCTGCAAAAGATTGTGACGCTGATGAATAATAAAGTAGCTGCTATTACCAAAACGATGGAATTACCTGGTGATAAATAACCTTGTCTTGGAGAGTAAATTTTTGATTTTCCAGAAACAATGGTCACTGTGACCTCTGAGAGTGATCTTTGTGTTGAATTCGCACATTTCTTGTCAAAATTTATAACAATTGAAAGAAAAAGAAAACTAACAAAAACAAAAACCCGGTACATTTGTCACAGATGCTTCACTGTTTCGCGAGTAAACATGCCGCGGTAACTTGATCACTCTGCCCGCTGAATTCGATGTGCGATTTACTCGGTGCAGCCAAAAGTACAATTACAACAAAGCAACTAAAATCTCCCAAAACGTTTTTCGCTGATGGTAACTTTTTATATTCGTGGTTCAAAATTAATGTTGTTTTCACGTCGTAAATTTTGTTACCGATGGCAAAATATTTTATTCTCGATCGACCGTCCTGAAACTTCCTTCTGCTTTTCTTAAAAACTGTGTATCCATATTTATTTACTTTTACATCAATATTTGTTTTGCATAAAGCAAGCTTACAAAATCTGTATCTTGCTTGGTTCGCATTTGATAGCATTAAAATAGAATTTTCGGTCCTATGCTTCTGTTACTCAGTGGTATATTTCTTAGGTCGCCCATCCAGATACTAACCCACCACACAGGGATTAACTTCAACTTTAAACTTTTGTTTACAAAACTGTCAGGTGCTGTCAGTACACGCTTACACTTGTGGTGGAAAGAAGTTGCATGATCAACATGTCAGCCCAGAAGCCAATGTTTCTCGATTCCCTTTTATTCTGTCAACATGTCTCTCCCAGAAGACAATGTTTTTCACTTCCTATTTATTTTCTTCAATCTTTCTGGGTTCAGTACTTTGCTAGTAACCACATGTCTTCTCAGGCTATTTACCCAAGACTTCTACCGTGGCACTACAATGATAGACAATACCAAAACAATATCGTGCACTATTAGAGCTACATATTACGCAAGGACAACTTGAATCTCCTGGAAGACAACACACAGCTCAGTTGACATTATGGAATAAATCGCTGTGTTACTTCACTACCACACGTAAGCAATGCGTGTCAACTTTTTTTAAAGAGGACAGGAATTTCTTCTTTCTGACAAATTCTATGTGCGATTTACTCGGTGCAGCCAAACTTGTACAATTACAACAAAACAACTAAAATCTCCCAAACTTTTTTTCGCTGATGGTAACTTTTTATATTCGTGGTCCAAAATTAATGTTGTTTTCATGTAGTAGATTTTGTTACCGATGGCAAAATATTTTATGCTAGATCGACCGTCCTGAAACTTCGTTCTGCTCTTCTTAAAAATTGTGTATCCATATTTATTTACTTTTACATCAATATTTGTTTTGCATAAAGCAAGCTAACAAAATCTGTATCTTGCTTGGTTCGCATTTGATAGCATTAAAATGGAATTCTCTGTCCTATGCTTCTGTTACTGAGTGGTATATTTCTTAGGTCGCCCATCCAGATACTAACCCTGCCGAATAGGAAATAATTTCAGCTCTCAACTTTTGTTTACAAAGCTGTCAGATCCTCTCAGTGCACGCTTACACTTGTGGTGGAAAGAAGTTGCATGATCAACATGTCAGCCCAGAAGCCAATGTTTCTCAATTCCCTTTTATTTTCTTCAGTCTCTCTGGGTTCAGTACTTTGCTAGTAACCACATGTCTTCTAAAGGGGCTATTTATCTAAGACTTCTACCATGGCGCTACAATGATAGGCAATACCAAAACAATATCGTGTACTGTTAGACCTACATATTACGCAAAGACAACTGTCAACATGTCATCCCAGAAGACAATGTTTTTCACTTCCCATTTATTTTCTTCAATCTTTCTGGGCTCAGTACTTTGCTAGTAACCACATGTCTTCTCAGGCTATTTACCCAAGACTTCTACCATGGCACTACAATGATAGACAATACCAAAACAATATCGTGCACTGTTAGAGCTACATATTACGCAAGGACAACTTGAATCTCCTGGAAGACAACACACAGCTCAGTTGACATTATGGAATAAATCGCTGTGTTACTTCACTACCACACGTAAGCAATGCGTGTCAATTTTTTTAAAGAGGACAGGAATTTCTTCTTTCTGACAAATGATTAATTAAAAGTCCGTTAGCCAGGTTTTTAACCTCAGAAAAGGAGCCGTTTCGTCGTACGAACGTGTGCGGACCTGTGAGCCAAAGGGCCTCTGCTGGTATGACTTCTGGGTGACCCCTTAAATGGTCTTAATGACCTACCAACTTGAAAAAAATTGCCTGGAACGCTGCACGTACCACAGGCAACCCAGTGTACCCTCACGGAGGGTCTAGTTTTTCTTTATTTTAGTTTTTTTTTTTCCGTGTCGGTAAAACTCTTGCCTGTCACTCCCCTGGTAAGTGGTGTCTTTGTGCATAGAGCCTTCTATGCGTATTTTCTTAGATCGAGAGGGTAGTGGAACTGCGTAGATTTCTCTGGTGGACACAGTAGAATCATTAACTTAGCCTGCAATGGCGTCGAAAGTCATGTAACGCGAATGGCGTTTTAGTGGATCCTTAAACAAAATATACCCTTATGGAGCTCAATAATGGAAAGTCAGTTGGATAAACTAGGCAGGAAGCTCAAAAGCGACGAGTACTGGACTTCGACAACAATCTATCG
>NC_090884.1:49317008-49322008 GCF_036669925.1 Montipora capricornis
CAAAGAAGTATGACGAGAACTGTTTAAATCCAAAGACCATGACTCTTTGAAGGTCAAATGTCTAGAGGGAGAGAAAAGGCAAGCTAAATAAGAAATGCCATTTATTTAAAGGAGCAGTGTCACAAGGATTTTGCTGTTTTAGGTCAATTCTGTGCTTATAAAATCATTACTTTGGGTCTTTAATCATTAAACAAAATGCTTCTGTAAAGCTACAACGAATACATCAACGGAATTTTATCAGAGAGGGCTAACCATAATAAATTTCTTGAGGATTTTTGGAACATGCAGCATCAAAACCTGAAAAAATTGGCAATTTTTTTCAAGTTTCAATCTATTTCAATCCATGCCATCCATAGCGACAGGCGACAAGAAACAGTTTCAGTACATTCAAATAGCCTTTAATAACAAAACTAGATCATTCATTAGTTTTGAAATTCAATCAATGCGAAGACACCTGGCTTTTTGTAAAGTTGCCAAGTAGCGTGACAATGCCCCTTAAAGGGCTTAGTAAACAACTAATCCTAACTCACATTCAAATATATGAATTTCAATAATAATAATTATAATGATAATGTACTATAACTTTTATTTATATTTATAACATAGATAGGACCCTGCGCGCGCTCTCTGATTGGTCAAAAACCTATGTTTTATCAGAGTATAAAACATCGAAAAAGCGTGTTTTATCGTTTTGCGCGCGTAAAATCTATATCATAAAGCAAATGAAGAAGCCTAAGCCGTGTATTACACTGTGATAAAACACTCCAGTCATTTGAGAACACTCGAGAAATGTAGAAAACACTCGCCTGCGGCTCGTGCTTTCCACATTTCCCTCGTGTTCTCAAATGCCTGTCGTGTTTTATCACAGTGTAATACACGGCTTAGGCTTCTTTATTTGCTAAATAATTCATCAAATCTTTTCACTCGCACGCAATTGGTTTAAACACGTCACTTGACCGAATATCACCCAGCTAAAACTGGGGGATATCCGAGAATATCCCCCAATTGTCAAAACAACTCGCGTTGCGAAAAATATTTGAAGGATAATAAACATGAAAGCCTCCATTTGGGGCGAAAATATTCTCGGGTATTTGTCCTTGGACATTATCCGTTCCTCGAAGCTCATAGTTTTCCTCAAGCTGTGCTCTCCGAAAGCTGTTCGCTTCTCGGAGCAGATAATGTCCGCGGACAAATATCCTAGAATATTTTCGCCCCAAATGGAGGCTACTGTTTATATATACTATTGCCCCATCAAAGGGAACACTTGTCTTCCCTCCAAGGACCAGGAGGGATGTAGTTTGATCTTTTAAATGCACATTTAAAAAATAGTAAACAAGATAATGTTAAAGTGCCTATAACCCCAAAATATTTTTTTCGCTTAAATAAATCTTTTCACCTGTTCGAAACAAACTGCACCTTTTAACTTTTTTATAGGCTGTAAAAGTTACGAAATCTAGCCATCATCTGTTGCATGACCGAGCTAGTAAGGGGTATGGGTCTATTCCTGGGTTGACGTAACAGACTGATTTACGTGAGATTAAGTGTTTGTAAACATGCATGCAAATAAGTTTGTGACATCAACCCAGGAATAGACCCATACCCCTTACTTGCTCGGTCGTGTTACAGATGATGGTCAGATTTCGTAACTTTTACAGCCTGTAAAAAGTCAAGATTAGGGCTAAAAAGGTGCAAAAAGGCGCAATGCTTTTCAAACAGGTGCAAAGAGTTATTTAAGCGAAAAAAATATTTTGGGGTTATAGGCACTTTAATAAACAAGTTAATCTTTATTCAGCAATACCTGCCATGCTAAAAACTTTGCTGCACGTGCTCGTTTGGAGTTGTCAACATACTCTGCAAAGATTAAAAGGAAAACTTAGATGTAACCCAGTTTGTCACCCCAAAAAGTTAGGCGTGAGGAATCAGATCAAGGGGAAAATTATTGTAAATATACATACACTGTAAAAGTAATTATTATATACCACACAGGTGAATAGTACTTTTCAAGCATGCTGATTGGCTAGCTTGGAGGTGATTAACCAAGTACTATTCACCTCTGAGCAGCCGAAGAAAAACAAAATGGCTTTTGTTGGTAAATTATCGCAAATAAAGTTACTCTTTGGGCTGCTAGTTATTCAGCTTGTGTGGTATATACACCTCAGTGTCAGTGAAAGTGGTGGATATTTATCTCCACTTCAGCGAATAATTGTTAATTATAAGAATGTCTATCATTTTAATTACAACTGTATTTTGGTGTTGTGTTTATTATGGCCTGGTTTACTGGTTAACTAGCATACAGTTGTTGGTAATCCAATGAAAGTGTAACTTTCAAGTGGCCAAATAAAAAAGGAGCTCTAATGAAAAAAGGTGAATGTAATTGAAGTTGATTCCAAAATGTTGAATGTTAAACATTTGAATCACTTCCTCATCAAACAGACTAGCTTTCATTTTCAACCATAATGACAGCCAGGTGAAGTGACCCATTGTTTGACTTTTAATCTTTTGATTGCTTTTTTAATGGACAAATGACTTAATACAGTTTGTTGAATAAAGTTTTTGATGTAAGCATACCTGTGTTGTTGTGCTCCTCTGCCCATTCTTCGAAATATCTCCATCCCTGTTGTATGTTTTTGAATACAGCTGACTCATTGGATCTTATAAACACATGGCTAAGGATTCCCTTTTCAAAAATGTGGTGGCATGCTTGTAGGTACCTTGCTGTTTCTTTCACAACATCAGTTTTCTCTGGGCCTTCACTACTCAAATTTGCATATTCTTCCAAGGCTGCAATCATATAACGTTGCTGTAGAATGTAAAAGTAGACAAAACCACTTATCACTGTTCCATTCATAAAAATGGAAGCTTCATCTCAATTGTAAATATTTGAACCTTAATTATTGCCAGGATCTGTATATATGACATAAATTATCATTCTTTAGTCAATTTCAAGCTAAGGAATAGAACCATAAAGTTCTATAAATTTAACATAATTTTCCCTCTCTTACCTGCATTATCTTTGCAGGCATAACATTTAGTCTTGTCCAGCAGTCACGTTGCACATAGCTATACCTCAGACCAGGGACACGCCTACCCAGACCTTTTGCAGATCTCTCTTGATCCCTGTAATATTGATCAATTATTGGCTGCCAGCCAAAAGTAGTGCCTCCCTTCTCGAAAGCTTTTTTCCCCTTGTTCCTTGAACTGTACAAAGCTGCAATGATGTTCTTCAACTGGACAATATAAGAAACAATAACACCCAGGTGTTACAAATTGTACACATGAGAATAATTAAATACTTGAATTATTATAATACCTTACCTGGTGAGCAGGGCATATCATGACAAAGCAGGTTTTGTCTGATCTGGTGCTGAATGGATTGATGAAACTGGCCTTGAACTGGTATCGTTCAGCACCACTGTCTTCTACTGGGAGCTGCTCATTTGCATAGCCACAAAGCCTCTTAAAAAGGGCTAAGTTACAGGAAGCTCCATCACCAACCAATAGAATGACATGGAACCGGTACTTTTCAAGGGTACTGATCACCTTGAAGACGATGTCATGTAGAAACTTTCCATCCAGGGGTACCTCACGGAGAAAGTAAGGCCCAGCAAACTCAAACCCAGATGTCATATCCCGCCAGTAGGTCTGAAGAACGTAACTTGCCCTTTGACCAGCTCCATTTTCTGAGATGAACAGGGACTCATAAACATCATGAAGACATGACCAGTCATTTTCATTCATTGCATAGCCAATGGCAACACCATCTGTGCAACGGATCTGAATCTTACTCTGCACCTGTTAATTACAACTTACAATTATTTCAAAAGCATTTCATGGTCAGAAATTCCAGTTAAAATATTTTTATATTATGCAAATGAGGAAAGTGATGACATCATCGGTGGTTTCACTAAAATAGTACAACACTCAATCAAGAATACCTCCATAAATATTAAAAAAAATGTAAATCACAAAAGAAACAAAATCCACTGTGCCATTGCTATGACAACAGTTATGCTGCTGTTCCTGTTTCAATTAAGACTAAAATTTCCAGATCATCTTAAAGAAGGATAATTCACTGCCAATAATCTTACTGGGGAGAGGTAAGAAAAAATGCATGTAAACCATGTGTGAATCTCTGAGAAAGACCCTCTGTCCCAGTTTAAAAAGTTGGAAATGGAGATATTTGTTTTCCCAGACAGAGACTGGATCCAAGAGCACTGCCATGGCAACAACATAGCAGGTGTCATTCTGTTTTGCTTGTGATGTGCATTTCTATTGATAAGTTTGAAGATCACTGCTCCAATATTTCTAGAGATATTCTTGATTCAGTATTTTGTTGTTCAAGTGGAGCTATTTATGACATGATCACTTTCCTCATTGGCATGATTAATACAAAAACATGAATATCTCTAAAATGAAAAAAGATATTCCAAATTATAAGGGAAATTCCATTCTTCTTTACTTTGAAAATCATTTCAAATAAGCAGCAATTATTTTGTACTGCATGGGCACTTTAAAGGCTTCACCAATCCAATAACAGTTTTGAGTTACTGAATGGATCTGAAAGTAACAGTTTAATTTACACTAACAACAACATAAAACTGTATATGCAATAACAAAAGGGGTCAGACGAAACTGCATATTGAGCTAGGTTTTTTAACTTTGTCAAATTTAACTCAGTTCATACTCCATGTTTCAACAATACAGCAAAAAAACGCTTAAAATTTAAATAGGTTATATTACTTCATGATCTGCAATGAGCCCTATAATGATTCAAATAACATCATTGATGATTGCCATGTATATGCATGTAGATGTACCAAACATTAAGGAAGATATAGTAAAACTTAAATACAGATACACCAATATGGCTGTTATGATAAGCAAAGGGAATACCCTCTATTCACCTTTGTCTCATCAAACAAGAGTTCTCCAACTCCCAGTGGCTCTGGTCTTCCACTAAGGACTGCAGTGGTTTTAAATTGATTAAACAAAGTGAGTTG
>NC_090884.1:49327008-49349508 GCF_036669925.1 Montipora capricornis
ATCCAAAATTCAAATCAATATCTTAAATTTGTGTATCTGCAGACAAAACATCTCTATCATATCATGATGATACTGTTTCTTAAGGTGGCTCAAACCGGTTTCAAAAATTGGTAGGAGATCTGTTATTAGAAAGATTAACTCTACAACACTGTTTCACATAGTGGTAATGTTATGGTAACATATGAAACACCAATAATTGCTAAACAAGATGCACATATTAATATGACGTAATAAATTACCATGGCAACAAAGTAACCATTTATAAATGCTCTATATTTTGCGTTTAAGCGCTTATATCTCAAAAACGAACAAGGTGATCCCCATTTTTTATTGCTAAAAAGTGATTTGCAGGCTAAGACAAAACTTTCTTACCATTAAGAGAAAAAGTTTAGTAGATTCAATCCTTCCAAATAGTACAGTTCGTTGAAAGTGTTAAAACTGCTTTGAGCCTCCTTAAGTAACTCATTTTTAGGCTTCAACTACTATTGATTTATCATGAGATTCCTCCGGATGCGAAGGACCCCCATTTGATTACTGACTTTAGTCCCCGAGCCACTCTATACTCTATCCTAGTGCAACTGATCTGTTCCTAAACATGGAGCTTGAGGCTTATTACGTGGAGCATTGTCCTTGTTTCTTTTTTAATTTTTTAACAAGGGCTAGTGAGCGGCACAAAGGAAGACTGTTTGTAGTTGTTTACTTATCGCTTATTTCCGATGCATTTAATCTCAAACTGAGACTTCTTCAGGGAATGAATACAACTATCATAGGGCAGCATATATAGCATACAGGTGTGATAAGTTTAGCCTACACCTTACCATGGATAACAACTAAAATATGCTGAGATACGCTGACTACTGGGTGTTACAGGAAACGCCTAAATACTTATGTTATTGCGTGTTGTTGTATTTTGGGGGTCATACAATTAGCGCTAATCGTATAAAAAAGGTTGAATTTTGCCGCTTTGTGTAGGATGAATATATATTTTAAATAATAAATATATTTCAACTCCTGGTCTACACTAAACAAAAAAAAATGATATAAGAAATAACGGAAGAAACAAGTATTCATATAATTGGTGAAATCAGTGTAATTAGCCATTTCAACCCGAGCTAGTAGCTAATATCTCCGAGCATTGAACATATGCAATTGCTAAGAATCCCAACTGGCGCGAGGAAAACCAGTTGGCTATTTTACAAATGCACCGGGAAGTTGAACCAGGGACTACCTGCGGCCCCAGACTTCTCGTTTTAAAACTTGTACACTCAGTGGTACGGATAAAATCAGATAGCTCATTCCACAACTTAGCTGATAAGTAAGAAAAAGAACTAAGACCAGAACTGGTTGTTCTAGGTTTATTGAGGGACAGAATGTAATTTCAGCGAAGATCATGAGAAGAAGGCCGAAGAGAAGCCGTTATCCAACAATCCAACAGAGTGAGGCAACAGGCTTGGATCGTTCAGTTAGAAATCAAACGGCACCTGCAGAGCCTGAGATGCCACAATATATGGCGGGTTCATCCTAGGGATGCAAGAAGGCTTTAAGTACAGGATTCATTTAAATGAGTTATCTTCAGAGAAGACGAATACGATCTCAAGTCTAGTTTTATCCCCCTCAAATGCGTAAAAAGAATCAAAACCAACATTTGACTTGATTTGCGTTCATTGTTAATTTCAGTTTACAGTGTACCCAATAAGGCGTCAATCATTTTTGCCGCCTAGTTTGATTGAAAAGCGAATTTACAAGTAACTTACTTTGTAACTTAGTGTGAACGCACTTGTATCAAAAGTAAGTTTTCTGTTGCACTTACGGCCTACTTGCATTGGACCTCAGTGTGAACCCGCCTAATTTTCATCAAACCGATTCCGTTCCTGTCTTTAATAAGCTCCGTAATCCGGACATAAAGGAACAACGACGTAGACGAGATGTGATTTCTTGTAATAGAACGTTGAAGGCGTCACGTCACGTCATCATAGCAATACGTTTTCTGGATGTAAACAAAGTAATGCCGCCGTCGTGGAACGTGGTAGCTGCTTTTTCCGGTTATTCTAACTCGTTCCGCCTGTAAAATGAGTACCAACTGTCCTGGAATTAAACTGACATAATGTCGCGTTGTTGTTCTACATTTCTTTGTTTTGACTTAACTCCGTAATATTTTGCCGATCCGAGCAAACTTGAAAGCATCCGTTTTCTATGCGACACTCTTTATGGAAATGATAGCCACCTTTCATATTGTATTTGTATTTCTTTATTTAATGAGCTTCAAAGTATGTATTGCAAATAATAGACCAGTCAAAGATGAGATTTGGCAGGTTCAACTTCTTCAGTGTTACGAAAAGAAAAGCTCTGTTCCAGTAAACTGTTGTTTAGTCACCATTTTACGTACGGTATATTCCTTTCATTACAATAAATAGATCGCTTCCGTTTTAGATTACTTCACTTATTCCAGTTGCCGAAACAAATGGACGCCCTTCTTTTGAGCTTCTGCCTCGATTGAACGTGAAGCTCTAGCAGAAGCTTCTGACTCAGATGGAAGCTCTAACAGATGCAGGATGATAGAACGATACAGTCATAACGCAACTTGAACCAATTACATGTCTCTCTTCAAGTCTGTTAATCATTTACCACTCGCAGCACTTAAATATGGAAAACAATCCAAGAAAACATTTAGCAGCGCACGAAAATGTAGACTCCATCAAAAGACAAATACTGAATCATGGAGAGAGCTACAGAGGAAGAAACATGTGCACGCGAAGTCAGAGGAGATAACTACCTTAATTCACATTTTAACAGCACTGATTGGAAATTTGAATTCTCCTTATCGTAAGCTTAGCAGCAGTTGTTTGCTACTGTGGTTATTCAACTTGACTGCAAATTTCACATGGAATGGCTTCGAATCACGTGCCAAGTACGGTTGTCCTTGGTTGTTCGTGCGTGGGTTGCTATAGGTTAAGTGCTGTGTTTGCACGTGGCGTACTGTTTGTCGTGCAGTGCCGTGGTTGGAGCGAGGACTGGGTGAATTGGCGCATGACAGGCAGTACAGCGAGGTGTTGCGTGACATATCGCGCGCAATTAAGGTAAGTTGGCATGCGCAGGCAACGAAGCAACGCATTCTGGTCACCAGAGACTCGGGAGCATCTCTCGAAACTCTTTATTCCAGTTGCTGCTAAGATTGGTAGAAAAATTCGAGAATGGCTTTCCTGATCTCTGGTCCGCGTACGATTTTCGCACAAAGATAGGCCTTAAAGAACTCGTATTCTATGCATAACAAGTGAACTGGATCATTTTATTTCCCATAATTCCTATATGGGTTCAATAATCAACAAAATACAGGTCGGTTCATATTAAAGATGGTAGAAGTCCTTAGGTAAACCGATTCGAGAGCGAAGGAAATCAAAGCCATGTGAACTGTCAATCTCTTTCATCGTGTCACTTAAAACTTCTAAACAAGAGCGACTTTGTTTTTACCGTTTAGAAACTGTCCTATTTCCTGGCATTGTTCGCGATAATATCTGGTTCTCTTCAGTACGGAATGATGCGCAGAGACCAAGCCACACATCTCGTCTTTGGACATCAGTGAAGCTCACACAGCATTGGGCGTGGTCTTGCACTTGCTTAGATTTATTAGTGGAGTCCACATATATTATGCTTTGGCTTTGTTCTGGAGCATTCCCACGTGCATAATGTTGATGACCGGGTACTCCACGATTGAATTCCAAGGTAACATGACGCTCCGGTCCAAAACCGTTTACAATTTATATTTAAGAAAGAGGGATGCGTTGGGAAGCAGCGTGATCCGGTGGTCGTAGTCTTTTTAGTTTGAACTGGTTCTTTCAGGATATATATTTGACAGAACTACCTGTGAACTGCCTTAATAGCAAAGTCCACTCAAGATGATTCTGAGCAAAAACGACCTTTATTCAGGCGATTTGCTCTACATTACCTTGAAAAACGTCAATCTTGTTCATTTGTGTCCATCCGTGCTTCTCTTTCCTTTTGTTGCATTTCTTTTAATTTGTTTAATTTATTTGTTGTTCAACAGTCTTAAGTGGTTATTGCAATGTTTCATTCTATTTTTTGGGCATTTTGGGAGTCATGAAATTGCATCATTTTAGGTGACATACATGTTTCTCTTTCCTTAAGCTTTTGTTGTATTTCTTTTATGTTGTTCAACATTCTTCAGTGGTTATTGCAATGTTTCATTCTACTTTTTGGGCATTTTGGGTGTCATGGAATTGCATCATTTTACGTGACATGCATGTTTCTCTTTCCTTTTGTTGTATTTCTTTTATGTTGTTCAACAGTCTTAAGTGGTTATTGCAATGTTTCATTCTAGTTTTTAGCATTTTGGGTGTCATGAAATTGCATCATTTTAGGTGACATGACTGCTTCTCTTTCCTTTTGTTGTATTTCTTTTATGTTTTTCAACAGTCTTAACTGGTTATTACAATGTTTCATTCTACTTTTTGGCCATTTTGGGTGTCATGAAATTGCATTATTTTAGGCCGGTGGCATAGCCCCACTAAGCCTAAATTGAAGCATTGTTTGCAGTGCTAGTATTATTTAAGCTGATCGGTGCTCCCGAGTAGCTTCTCTAAGCATTTTTTTTCCATTACATGCAGAACTCACTGAAAAACGACTGAAAAACGAAAACACCTTCTTCTCATTGAAACACGCTGTTGAAGGTTACAAAGAAAGAGTTCAGTTTGTCAAAGATTCATCATCCGCTTGTATGGTAAGGTTACTACGACTAAAAGAATTTGCTCATTAAACGTGCATGTAGTAGGCTTTGTGACTTCTACGTAGTTGTTTACAAGGGTGTTTCTCACTTCAAACATTAAATTAAAATGTTGGAAGCATACTAGCTCTTGACTACAACTACTGGTCTTCAAGGCCACAGTTGCTGGACTCAATCGAAAATTTTGAGGCTGGTTTTCACTGCCGACGGAGTCGCAGTCGTAATCAAAAGCGCAGAGCGATACGATCTAGTGAAAATCAAACTGTCGGAGTCGGAAGCAGAATACCGATACCGCTTATGGCTCCGTCGCTTACGATCCAAGGAAAACTGCATTGTCGGATTCGGAAGCAGAAGCGGATGAACAAACATCGATTCCAAGCATTGTGATTGGTTGGTTTTTTCCGCTTCTGCTTCCGACTCCGACAATCTAGTTTTCACTGGATCATAAGCGACGGAGTCATAAGCGGAGTCGGAAGAAAATGGAAACGTTCTGATTCTTCCGACTCCGATTCCGTCGAGCTTATGACTCCGCTTATGACTCCGATCTTTGATTTTCACTAGGTCATAAGCGCTCTTACGACTCCGACTACGACTCTGACTCCGACTCCGACTCCGTCGCTAGTGAAAACCAGCCTTTAAAGGTAAATGAACTGTCTTCCTTGACAGTAAATCCGCCGCCTTTTTGCAACAATTCGTCACGTGAACTTTTTTTCATAAACACGATGATTGTGCTGGTTTCATGAAATTACTTTTCCAGAAGAAAACGGATCCTTCTGCAGATACCGGAAAGCACTGTGTCTTTTGTCACATGGGATTAGTCTTTATTTGGAGTTGTTTTGTTTTCTGTCTTTTGTTTCTTTTGTTTTACGTAATTTCTGCTCCGATACTTGCAGAAGCTGCCCGAAAACTTCCACCCTTGCACATTTATTCTCGCTTATTTGACCCATGATAAAATAGAAATCTGAGCTTTGTTTGTGGCGCGTAACTATGGCAAACACGATCTTTCCATTTCTGGAATTTATAAAGAACGAGTTTAAGTTCACCAATTATAAGTCATGTGACCAGTTTGTTGCAAATGGTACGGTGGCCAACAGGGGGCATGCTGCAAATTAAAGAGTTGCTGGAAATAAATTAAAGTTGCTACAAATTAAAAAAAGGTGCTGCAAATTAAAAGAATGTTGTTGCAAATTAAAACACCAAAAGTATGCGCGCGCACTGAAAGAAGGACAGGTACAAAACACAGGTCACAGGTCATTGTTTTACCAATACAGAAACCACCCAACTATTTACAACTGCTAACATTAGGCCTAATTAGGTCTAAGGTAAGTTTTATTGGATGTTTAGGATACTTTCTGTATTGTTAAAACAATGACCAGTGACCTGTGACCTGTGTTTTGTACCTGCCATTCCTTCAGTGCGCTAGCATACGATTGATGGTTTTATATGCCGCGACATTCTTTTAATTTGCAGCAACTATTTTGAATTTGCATGCAGCAACTCTTTAATTTGCAGCGAGTCCATTGTGGGCGACCGTAAAATAGCCTATTGCTAAATATTCCTAAAATCTTGTTTTGTATTTTTCTTTGTCATGTAATCGTCATAGAGTGTCCACCCAGCATCGTTTAAATAGCCTCGTTTGGGTTTCAAGTCACTTACAGCTAAAAGTGGCACTTTAAGTAGTGCATTCCGTGCAAACAAATAGCAATCATCTTGCAGCCCAAAGGATTACTTTGGAGATATTTCTTTACCGCCTTCATACGTACTCTACTCGTCCCTGAGAGTTATAAGTGCAATTTCTTCCTTGTGTTTTAGTAAATAAATATGGCTTCTCGCAGCTACCAGAGCGAACACTTTTGACTCCTTGGTATATAAAGATGTCAATCAACGCTGACTGTTGCACTTGATAACCGCAGTCCATTTGGGAGTAGAGCTTATTAAAGTGTTCAGAGGACAAAAATGTACTTATCACACGGGTTTGGAAAAGTTGGAATATTGCACGGCGTATATTGCATCGCACGGCTTGATACCAACGCACACCAATACTCAGACAATACTAGACATATTTTGTTGTAACACTTAGCAAATGGTCCAGAATCATTGGGTTACAAGATCGTAGATTAAACAAAGCCGACGGCAAAAAAGTGTGCAACCTGTCTCGCTTTCAGGAACTTGTTCAATCCGAGCAGGCTGATGTTGTGTGGGTAACTGAGACCTGGCTGACTAGCCTTGTTGAAAACAAGGAAATTCTACCATCAGGCTATGTAATCTACCGGAGAGATCGGGGAAGCCATGCTGGCGGCGTATTATTAGCTGTTAAAGCGAACTCTTTCAGCTTTTGTCGCGAAATCGCTGATTTCAATGACTCGGATCTGGAAACCGCCTCTGTGGAACTAACAACTAAATCCAAAGCTAAAAGATTAGCTTGCTGCTGTTATAGAACTCCAACACCTGAGAGGGACTGGTGGGATAAATTTAATATCCACTTGGCTAAATGCTCGTCACGCTACAGCAATATGCTAATCGCCGGCGACTTCAACTTCTCTGAAATCCACTGGGAATCGCCTGAGATAACCAAAGGTGTTGATGAAGGCGCATTCGTTGAACAGTTAAGCAAATTTTTCTTAACACAACTGAACACGATACCAACTAGAGGTGATAACTTCTTAGATCTTGTTATTACTAGCGTTGCTAGTCAAGTAAATGGTATTTCTGTACTCCAAAAGAAAGCGGCCTGTTCACGGACCATGGCAACATCGTGTTCCATTTAAAGATCTTAAGGAAAGCCGCGCCTCCCATTGCACGAACAGTGTACGACTATTGCCGAGGAGATTTCAATGGGCTACGCTCAGCCATAGGGGCCATCGATCTGTGTAGCACGATCAACACGGACGATGTCAACATAAGCTGGCACCAGTGGAAGGACGCGTTCCTCGCTGCGGTTCAGGATTATATCCCTACAAAAAACATCAAGGGGCGCAACAACCCACCCTGGATCAATGGAGACATTGTTAACGCCCTCAGGAAGAAAGAGTCCGTGAGGCAGAAATTTTTGAGCTCCCCAACTGACTCTCTACGGGCTAAATTCAGAGAACTCAGAGCCAAAGTGAAAAATATGATCAAGGAGAGCCGGACTAACTTTTTTAATTCTCTGGACTCCGACCTCCGTAACAACCCAAAGAGATTTTGGTCGGTATTTAAATTCAGTAGTAAAGATTCTAATTTTCCCGATACCGTGTCAATGGGCGTCGGCGAAGGGGTATCGACACCAAGTTGCACGGTCTCAAGCCCTGCTGATATCGCATCTATGTTCAACGAGGACTTTACGTCCGTGTTTAGTACCAAAGACCACCCAGGACCGACACCAACGGAAACTGAACCATCGGACAACGCCCTGTGAGACGTCAGCTTTACCACGGAGGATGTATCGGAGGCTCTGCTAGCCCTTGACCCCAACAAGGCTACTGGTAGAGACGGGATCCCCTGTCGTCTCCTCAAGGAAACAGCGCGGCAAATAGTTCCATCACTAACTCAGCTGTTTAACCTGTCTCTCTGCTGTGGTACGCTCCCGGACGACTGGAAACTGGCGAATATCATCCCTGTCTACAAAAAAGGAGAAAAACAGTGCGTAGAGAACTACCGCCCAATCTCTCTCCTCTCAATAGTCTCCAAGTCTCCAAGGTTCTTGAACGCTGTGTGCTGGGCAAAATAAGTGACCACATATTCTGCCTTATCAGCTGCATCCAACATGGCTTCACTTCAAGTAAATCTTGCACCACGCAACTTTTTGAAGTACATGATCACATCGGCTCGTTACTGGACGCTGGCAAGCAAACAGACATTATATACATGGATATGTCGAAAGCATTCGACAAGGTCGGTCATACTCTGTTGCTGAACAAGCTCCAGACCAACTTCCTCATCTCTGGAAACCTATTGTCATGGTTCCGGTCTTACATGTACTTGCTAGGCCGGAGACAACGGGTTACCCTACTAGGTACCAGTTCCCCCGAGATGGATGTCACGTCAGGAGTTCCCCAGGGTTCCATTCTGGGCCCAATATTGTTTCTCTTGTACGTGAATGACCTCCCTGATGTTGTGGTGAACTCGAAAGTGGCCTCATTTGCTGACGACACTAAGGTGTACCGGAGGGTTGACTCCACCCAAGACGCTATCCTCCTGCAAAACGACCTAGACAACTGGAGGCCTGGTCTATCTCCTCAGGCTTGGTTTTCAACCAAAAGAAATGCAAGCAGCAGCACATCACAAGAAAGTTCAATCCAGTTGAGTTCCAATACAAGATAAATGACAAGCCGCTAGAGGTCACCAATCACGAGAAAGACCTCGGAGTCCACGTTAGTTCCGACTTAACGTGGAAAAAGCACACGCTCGAAAAGTGCGCTAAGGCAAACAAGTTACTGGGGTTCATACGTAGATGTGCGATGGACGTTCAAAGCTCAAGCACCCGCAGAACTCTCTACTTAGCCATCGTACGTGCTGCTCTTGGCTACGCCACTCAAGTGTGGTCTCCGCAAACAATAGACCTCATAAGACGCATCGAACGCGTCCAGCGACGCACCTCAAAGTTTATTTTAGATCTACCCTTCCTATGTGAGGAAAGCTATAGAGACAGGCTCTTGTCAATTGATATTCTACCTATCTGCTATTGGCATGAGTTTTTGGACTTGGTACTTTTCTTTAAACCCACCAACGTTATTGTTTGTGTATCACATGACGTGCCCCCTGAACGCATTGTTCCCACAAGAGTCACTAGAGCAAGCGCTAGCAATGAAAAATCTTTCAGACCAAAGAAATGCCGCACTTCTACTTATCAGCACTCTTTTTTTGTAAGAACTTCTAGAATCTGGAACGCTCTCCCCCTGCAGTTAAGATATGAACATGTAACTCTAAACCAATTTAAATCTCTCCTCTCCTCATACTACAAAGATGTACTTATCTCGCGCTTCGATGTTGAGGACCCTAGAACCTGGAAATCTGTCTGCTTTAAATGTAATACGCCACGCAACCTTTCAGAGCCTATTTCGTGTTGTTATTAGTTTACTATATTTTACTATTTTATTTGAGTGTTTAGAACTTTGTTAATCTTGGGCCCACAGTAATTGGCGTCAGCTGTTGTGGATACCCTGCCTTCACCCAGTATTTGTTTATTTTTTGTGTACGTCGTCATGTTTTGTTAATAGTTTATTTAGAAGGCGATGTTTAATAAATAAATAAAATAAATAAACATCCCCCACCCCCCAATTCAATGTTGTGTGAGAATTTTTCGGGCGACTGTTAGTAGTTGTGAAAATCAACATTGGAGGAAGGGGGAAACGGGGATGGGTGTTCCAACAAATGTGACGAGTATTGTAGGTTGAAATTAAAATTAACCTAAATTTAAATTTAACTGTAACATATATACTAAAACAACTATTCACCTCAGTGTCGGTGGCTAATGCTAGCCACTTCCACTTCAGTGAATAGTTGCTAACTATTTCTGCTGTACCTAATATGGTCAAGGAACGCGTCAGCAATTAAGCGAGCTGAAAAGAATTTTTGCAGCTCTGAGAATAAAGTGGCCGATAAAAGCAGTTTTGGGCCGGAATTGACCGAGGCAGAAATTGATGCTTTAGTCGACAATACTACCCCCGGGAACACCAAAGAAGAGTTGTTGATCCCAGAGTTTTAATAAAACAATTATTCTACTCAGGCTTGCTGGATATAAAATAATTACAACCAACAAGGCACGTTTATCTATCACTTCATATCCAGCGAGCCCTTGTAGAATAATTGTTAAATATTCGCAGATATAGCATTTCTTAATACAATATTTGATATTTCTGTGGGAACAATCATGATTTTGAGTTATTAATATGTGGTAGCAAAGATTGGAGCATTCATCATTTAATTCCGGCGCAGTCGTACCTGAAGTCGGGTTCAACTGACGTAACGTTTCACAGATTTTGTAAATTCCCTTTAGGTCTAATATCGTAAAAAGACCTTTTAGGAAGCATGACACACACAAATCTTTCCGACAAAAGTCCCAGAAATTGATAATTCGTCGCTGGAGGGTGGGAGCAACTGTGGTTTAAACGTTACGCAGCACACTTGATAGTGCTTTCGCTAAAAATATGAGCTAATTGTCGCTGTGATAGACACTCGCTGTAGTCACGGTAGGTTGTACCGATAACTGAAAAGAAGAAGCCACACTTGCGTTTGCCGTTCCCCTTTTTGATCAAGAACCCAACATCTTGTACAAGCAAAAGCTTCAAATGACACACATTATGGGGTGCAAGGATGGCGCAGTGGTGAGAGCACACGCCTCCCGCCAATGTGAGCCGGGTTCATTTCCCAGATTCGATGTCATATGTGGGTTGAGTTTGTTGGTTCTCTACTCTGCAGCGAGAGGCTTTTCTCTGGGTACTCCGGTCTTTCCCACTACTCAAAGCCCAACATTTAATTTGGTTTGTGTTAATTGTTGATTTGAGTTTACAGTGTCCCCAATTAATGCTCCAGCGCTAGAAGACTAGACACTTAAATAAAGTTCCTTTCCTTACCATCCACGTTTGCGGCATTCCGTTGGGATGGGGGTGGAAACAAAATTGGGGAGGGATTAACAGAGAACAGCAGGCTGAAGTTTAAGTTCCACCAAAAATCTGGGAACTTCTACGCTTGATTTCGGCTTCTTTCTTGCCTGTTCGCTACAGTTATCTAACAGATTCTAAAAAAAATAAGAGGGACACAGCAAATTCTCAAGAAAAGGGAATAGCATTTTTGAAATGAAGAAGCCTGTCGTTTGCCTTGCCCGCAAACGCCAAACAAATCTCTATCGTAAACCATCCATGATTAGGAATGTTTAGGACACCTCCGCCCACTCGACGGAAAGTAAATTTTAATATACCAAGTGAGACCCAGAGCAGAAAGATCAATAGTGCTGCAAAATCAATTTGATAAATAACGGTTCAGGTTTCCTGTTTCTCACATAGTAATTTATATTTTTCGTCCGCTTCTGAGTGTAGTCCAGAGAAGAAGATTTCGACAACCGTCACACTACGACAGAGATCACCGCTTATTGCAGAGGTTCTCTTTCAGAACAACTTTCACGAGTTACTTGAGGACAGGAAAAGGGATATTATTAGCTGGAAACTCGTCCGACCGGAATGCAAAGTTATATATTTTGGTTGGCCTTTGCTCACAAGTTCTAAATCCTATAAACGCTTTGCAAAATTCTTGGCTTCCCAATTTTTTTCACAACAATTTTCGTCTTTGGTGGAACAGATGTGGCGCGGTGGTGAAAGCACTTGGCTTCCTCTAAAGTGGCCTGGGATTGAGTCCCGCATTGTTAAGACTCAAGTCTTCAAAGTATCGCTCCCCTCGCCTGTGCATTCCTTGTTTAAGTCAAGTACATCTAGTCATCCGAAGAAATCCTTGACTAAGATGGCGGATTTCAATTGAAGCGTTATTGTTGGCTACTTAAACATGTTAAGTACAAATGAGTGGTCAAGTATGACAATGCAGATAAAGAACTTTCTATTCAGAAAAAATTCTAGCCAGTACTTTTTCTTTAAGTATGACGTTTACAGCCAATGGCCAACGGAAAACGGCAGGCTCCTACTTGACATAAAAGCGTAGAAATTTTCTCATTTTAACTTGTCTCGTTCCTTTAAAACGTTTCTTGATATCTCGAGCTAAGAGGACAGAAATGAGCTAATATCAAGCAGGGTTCTTACATTTTTGGCAAAATCTCAATTTCACTCACGACGTCGTTTCCCGTTTGGGATAAACGTCATGCTTAACCTCTTTAATAGTTGTCTCAAACGTTGATGGTTCTGTTCAGTAAATCAGAGTTAGCAGAGGCAGTAAATTGATCACTATCCAATGGATACCTGAGTTAGTCGACAGTGGTCGCCGTGCTATCCTCTCCTCTTTCTGAAAACCCAGACTCGATTTTTTGTGCGCTACGTTTATTTGCAGTTACTCCTTTTAAGAGGAGAATTATAGAATGTTTCTAAGCAGCTGCTTTGCAAAAGCTTTTCACTGCTTTGGCCAGTTCCTTCCTTCCTTGTACTTCTTCGAATACCCTATCAGCAAGCAATCATTGGTGTTACGAAAAATAGCATTGCGTGACTAGTGTTACTTTCTAGATGCTTCGTAAGAGTTCGTAGTTTGTTTATTTGTAGGTTTGTGCGTAAGCGTTTCTAAATCGGTGTGTTTTGTAATCTTTCTATAATTAGATTGATTACTAATTTAGAAAGTTCTAGAAGATTATTGTCAGAGTATATAAGTAGACGAGTCCATGCGAAGTTTTTTTAACTAGTTTTTCACAAGTGAAGAGAGTTGGCGTTAGCCGTGTTTAGTCAAGTGTGACTGAAGCTGTGTTTATTCAAGTTTGCGGAGGTCGTGTAAGTTTATCAAGTTCGTGTTGTTTGGAGTCTTCGTGGAAACTACGTTCATTTTTGGAATAAATCTTCTTGATGTTGTTCCGACAACCCTGCGTTCAGTTTAGTCTGCAAGCTACCTGTCCTCAAAACATTTGAACTCGTAACATTGGGGGCCTGTCCGGGAGAGGAATTCATTTGTTTGGCGACTACAGTAACCAGGAAAGGGCATCTCAAGAAGAAGGAGTTACAAAAAAAGTAAGAAGAAGTGTTTCAAGGAAGTAGATATTGAGTGAACTACTGCTGTGGAAATGGATAAGTTCATACAGATTGGAGAAAAGTTCGGATTAGAGGGAGAAAAGCTTCGCGAGTTTGTGAGGGAAGAGGAAAAAAAAGAAGAAAGACGTAGACAATTGGAAGAAGAAAGAAGAAGGGAAGAGGAAGAAAAAGAAGAAAAACGCAGAAAATTGGAGGAAGAAAAGGAAGAGAAACGCAGACAGTTTGAAGAAGAGCGAAGAAGGGAACAGGAAGAAAGAGAAGAAAAAAGAAGGCAATTAGAAGAGGAAAAGGAAGAGAGGCGTCGAATGCTTGAGGAGGACAAAAAGAAAGGAAGAGGAAGAGAAGGAGGAAAGGCGCAGAAGAGAAGACGAAGAGAGAGAAACTAGGCAACAAGAACGCGAACTAAGAAAATTGGAGATGGAAGCGAAGCTGTTGAAACAGAAAGAGGGTATTGAAGCAGCAAAAAGAGAACATGAGCTGGAGATTGCACGTTTGGCTGTGGAGAGTGCTGACGGGCGTCCTGAAGTGAGAGAGGATAGGGCCAAGGCACCCAAGCTTCCCTCATTTGTCGATGCCAAGGACGACTTGGATGCTTATTTACAAAGATTTGAAAGATTTGCAGCGACAGCTAAATGGGAGAAGACAGGATGGGATTCGAAACTTAGTGCTCTTTTGTCTGGACGTGTGCTAGAAGTTTATTCGTGGTTATCCGAGGAAGCAGCCCAAGATTATGACCGAGTAAAACTAGCTTTGATGAAGAGATATGACCTAACGGAGGATGGTTATCGCCGTAAATTTAGGGCATCAAAGCCGGAAGTTGATGAGAGCCCAGAGCAGTTTTTAGTGCGACTGGAGAGATACTTGTTGCGGTGGTTGGAACTGTCGCACACTGAACGTTCTTTTGAAGGCCTGAAAGATCTAATTGTGGAAGAACAGTTTATTGACTCTTGTCCAAAAGAGTTAGCTATTCACCTTCGTGAAAGAGCCCCGGAAACGCTTGACCAGATAGCGAAAATCGCCGATCAATACTTGGAAGCACATGGAAAGCACCTGTTTAGCTCTAGCGACCAAGAAGCCGGTAGTACAGTCCAAGGTGGAAGAAACAAAGAATGCACAGTGTGATACAACAGCTCTCCAGTGTTACAGGTGTAATGCCCGCGGACACAAAGCAATTAAGAGGCCCTGACTGTAAATATCGAGAATCCGCTGACAGTTGCAAAATTTCACAATTTCTTTTATTCTACCTAAAAGACCCATTTGGTGAACTATTTTCAAAAATGTAAATAAAAAGTTCCATAGCGCTTTGCTTTTTCCGAAAAATCCAAAAGTTCAAATTACCCCGAGGCGGTCCCAAACCTTCGGAAAAACAATGAAAAATTCTGCAACTTCGTTAACTTCGTTAATGCATGCGTATCCGTATGCGTTTGCCATTTTGGATATTGGTAAAAGGACCCTTTGTCGTTTGAAAAATGTAAACTTCATGTAATTTTGTCAAATTTAAGACAACATAAAAACTCGTTGAAATAACCCACTTTCAATCTTTTGGGTTGAGGTGAAATAAAGGCCAACGTGAAAGGCCTATAAAAAATCCTAGTATATAAATTTACGTGTCATATTGTACATCAGCTGAAAGCTTTATCCTTGTAGGTCATTTTCTCCAACTGTCGATTTTAGCCCGCAAAAATTAGCGCATCCAGTTTGAAAAGAGTTCGGGCTATTTTGACCAAAAATTCAATGCAGATTGCTGAGCGGATGCATGTCACGCAAGAGGTCACGGCCAAACCTTCAGTTTACAAATAATGCATCTTTTTTCTCTTTCTGATTGAAAATGGCAGCAAAGAGCGCCTTGAAGTACTTCAATGACCTTTCAATATATTTAACGATCATACAAGCACACCACATATCATTTTATTTATCTTAGGTCTAGACGAAGATAACAGTCGTCGATCGCGTTGATGTGTAGTCCAACAAATTGATGTAAAATTTGATTCACATACACAGCGAAACTTATTACAAAATTGAAGAGAATTGGGTAGACTTACTGTTGTTACTGTTAGTTTAAAATAACGCGATGTAATTCTAGGAGCTCCCTATCTTACTCAATTTTTGACCGAAAAGGTCAACAAAACACACTGCCAAAGAAATGATCAATGAAGATGTGCGTCCTTGCAGTTCTTGCTTACCGTAAAACGTTCATAAATGATAAAGCCAATCACTCAAATATTTTTCTTGCCTGTAGAAAAAAAAAATGAAGAAAAAGAAACCAATCAAGAGTAAGAGAAAAACTTACGACCTTTTTCACCAATAATTCGCATTCCAAAACGAATGTCATGCAAAAGAGTTGCACATTCCATGACATTCTGAAAAAATTATCGTCTCGTTGTTGTAAGGTTCTTTCTTTTTTTGAACGTTTTTAGCACGATTTTTCGTTTTAGAATTCTCTTTTAACCATGAACAACACTGTTACGAAACGGCACTAGTACCATTGTGTCGAGTAAAATATTATCTGATTTGTGTTATAACATCACGTGACGAAGCCGTCCCACGGAGTTGGCTGCAGAACAGCAATTGACCAGATGGATGTTCAGTTCCAACCGAGACCACAGGACATATTTAAGTCCTCTACAGCTAAAAGGGACTGTGGAATTAATAGCAGTGAGTCAACTTTCGTCTTATCAACCAGCGAAACCCTTTCTTCTAGTTGGGCATGGTAGTAAACCCCTTTCAAAGAATACCCGTGTACATCGGCTCTGGGATGCCCCTAGACGAAGAACTTTTTTGAAAATTTTGGATAAATAACCCGGACAGACTTCAAGCGACGGAAGTGATCCAAAAGAATGGCTATCAATCGATCATCCTTGTCACTTGAAAAAACGAAATGCCCCGAGTACATATTCATAACAAAAAGATTTTGAAGATAAAATTGTTTTGATCACTGACAGATATCGGTAGTGGGGTTTGCGTAAAAACTCAGAATAGAGGCGTAGAAAGAAGGTAGGGGAAAAAACGAAAAAGGCGGAGGGTACAGCCACACTTTGGCAAAGGGTAGGCTCAAGCGAGCTATTCTTTTCGAGTGGTGAGCGATGCAAGCCAGCAAAGAGCGCTAAACCGGAGCGACCGCACCGCAGTCATTTCGCGTTCCTCTTTCTGGTGCCCCTCGCTTCTCTCCTCCGCAGAGGCTCCCGCCTGGTATTCCAGTAATAATAGCAAACATGCTTCTACGGAGGAGACAGACGAGTGAGCACCAGAAAGAGACGCGAGATGGCCGGGATGGGGTCGCCCTAGCCTGCCACTTACGCGTTCTGTCTTTACTCGCGCGCGTTGCGGGCACCGCTCGAAGAGGATAGCTTCCTCGATGCTATCCGATCCTATTGCTTGGAAATAAACATCTGAGGGTGGGTAGAAAACGACCACATCAGCCCTAAGACCCAAAAACGAAAATCAACTTGAAACGGCTGCCTTGATCTTATTGATCTACAAGTGTAAGGAACATCAAGATCTTCAATTATCAATGAATCTGATCAATTTCTCCGTTTTCTTCAAAACCCCACCAAAAGGAAAAAAGGCATACCCCCTCAAAATCCCCTTCAAATCGCTGGAAGCTCGCATGAAATGGGACTCTCGACCGAAGCAAAAGCAAGATACAACAAGATGCAATTCTGATTAACAAGACGAATAGACAATTCACTTGTTGCCAGGGTCCCTGCCTCCAGTTCCGTAAAAGGGGCTGTAAGATATATCTTTGGAGCCTCTATTGTCACCAATTTTATCACAGTCTATCTTTATAAGACCGTTTACAAATGCACAAACACAATTTACATGTTGTCACACATATATCAAGTTAGTGCTTTTTAAAAGTGGGTGTTCCTTTTTATTCGGTGTTTTTTTTTTATATTTAACAATTATTCTTCGAGCCCGAATGGGCTTTGAGTCGGTACCCATGAGGCCGAAGGCCGAATGGGCTATTGACTCAGACGCCATGAGGGCGAGAGGAATAATTGTTTTAGTAAAATCCAACTAGTTGGTCAAAAATATCGAGAATAAAAAACTTTTAGCCACTTAAAGCTTGACTTTAATCCTTTTTTGCCGCCAAAAAGCCCGCGCTTTTCGCTACTAGTGGGCTATAACATATAGCTTAGTAGTAGCTCAACCAATAAGAATGCAGTATTGATAATAGACCACTAGTTGGATTTTACTAAATAAAGACCCGCAAAACGTTCGTAGCGGGCGGCGACAGCGGCGAGGAGAGGAGAAATGGCTGTATTCGCATGGTAAGACCCCGGTCAAATTCATTTAGATTCATTGATAATTGGTCTTACACATATCATGCCGTTTAGAGCTGAGTCCAAGTAACTTTGACAACATTCTTCGACTTTTACTTTCGGTGGGGTTTTGTAGAAAATCGGAAAGCCTGGTCAAATTCATTGCAGACCATTACTATGACCTTTTTTTCTTGTAAGTCTCAGGTCGTCTCATTTCGAGATGTTTTCAGGGCTGCATTTTGAGAAGAGTTTCCCGAACATCTGATCCTTGCTGTTCTGCAGACAAATCCGTACTTTTTGGTTACGTCACGCGAAGTTATATTATCACGCAAATCAAATTTGACATGTTTGTAATACTTTACTCGACGCGATGGTACAAGTGCCTTATGGTAACTGTTTTTCTTTGTTAAAAAAGAATTCTCAAAAGTTGCGAGAAGAAAGAACCCTAAAACAGCCCTTTAACGAGACGATAATGTTGTCAGAATGTGCTACTCTTTTACTCTTGATTGGTTTCTTTTTCCTCATTTCTTTTCTTCTACAGGCAAGAAAAAGACGTAAGCAATTGGTACTATCAGCAGTTTAAAATGTATGAACGAATTACGGTAAGCAAGAACTGCACGCGAGGACGCACATTTTCATTGATCATTTTGTTTTGTAAGTCTGTTTTGTTGACCTTTTCGGTCAAAAATTGAGTAAAATGGGGAGCTCCTGGGATGACATCGCGTTATTCTAAAGAGTAACTACAGTTAGTAAGTCTATCCTATTCTCTTCAACTTTGTATTAAGCTTCGCTGTGTATTTATGCACCCGGGACTATGCATCAACGCGACGACGACCGTTATCGTTCAGTTAGATCTAAGATTAATAAAATGATAAGTGGCGTGCTTGTATGCTCGTTAAATATAATGAAACGTCATTGAAGTACTTCAAGGCGCTCTTTGCCGACATTTTAAATCAGAAGAGAAAAAAGATGCAATATTTGCAAACTGATTAGGATTGGCCGTGACCTCTTGCGTCACATCTGCTCAGCAATTTGCATTGAATTTCCGGTCAAAATAGCCCGAACTCTTTTTAAACTGGATACGCTAATTTTTGCGGGCCAAAATCGACAGTTGGAGATAATGACCTACGAGGATAAAGCTTTCAGCTGATGTACAATATGACACGTAAATTTATATACCAGGATTTTTATAGGCCTTTAAAGTTGGCCTTTACTTCACCTCAACCCAAAAGATTGAAAGTGGGTTATTTCAACGAGTTTTTATGTTGTCTTAAACTTGACAAAATTATATGAAGGTTACATTTTTTAAAAGACAAAGGGTCCTTTTACCAATATCCAAAAAATCAAACCGGGAATTCACCGCGTTGTCGCATACGGAGTTGGCGAGGTTGCAGAATTTTTCATTGTTTTTCCCAGGGGTCAGGGGCCGCCTCGGCGTAATTTGAACTTTTGGATTTTTCGGAAAAAGCACAGCGCGATGGAACTTTTTATTTCCATTTTTGAAAATAGTTCACCAAAAGGATCTTTTAGGTAAAATAAAATAAATTATGAAATTTTGCAACTGTCGGCAGATTCTCGGTATTTACAGTCAGGGCCTCTTATCTGCCCAACTCCAGCAAGAAAGTGTTTCCTATGTGGCAAGCAAGGCCATGAGGCGAGGAACTGTCGATCAAGTGGACGAAAGTCAGGAGGCCAAGGTAAACATGGTAACCCTGTGCAACGGGGTCAAGTTAGTGCTGGCTGTTTGGTTAAGTCAACAGATCTTAACGCTACCGCCGAGGAACTCAAGTTGTGTATTCAAAATGATAAGTTTCTGTTAGCCTGTGGCAAGAAAGTTCCGTTGCTAAGTAATACCTGTGTTGAACCCTTAACTGGAGTAAGAAGTAAGATGCCAGTTGTAAAAGGCAGAGTTGGAGAGAAGACTGTCGACGTTTTAAGAGATACCGGTTGCAGTGGAGTTGTAGTCAAGAAGGACCTTGTCGACGAAGATCAGTTCACCACAGATTTTAACGTCATGTTGCTTATTGACAACACAGCGAGGAAGGTACCTATAGCAAGAATTTATGTTGATACGCCTTATCTTAAGGGTCATGTAAAGGCGCAGTGCCTTTCAGATCCTATCTACGACCTAATTATTGGTAACGTACGTGATGCAAGGGACGCAAAAAATCCAGATCCCAGTTGGCAAGAGGTTTGTGCAGTAACTACCCGAACTCAAGCTAAGAAAAAGGATGAACGCACTACTTTGAAGGTGCCTAGTACCCGTGAAAATCCTATTGTGGATAGAGAGAAGCTCAAGCAGATGCAGCGTGAAGATGAGAGTTTGCGTAAGTATTGGGATCGAGACGGTATGCCAGTGAAGGGTCAGGCGGAGATTTCATTTGAAGAAAAATTTGGAGTACTGTACCGCCTGCACAAGCATCCTTACATTAATGGTGGTAAACTGCTTAAACAAGTTATGGTACCTGAGAAGTTGAGACTTCCCATAATGGAAGTAGCTCACGGATCGATCATGGGTGGTCACATGGGCATCAAGAAGACAACAGATAAGATCCAGAGTGCATTTTATTGGCCTGGAATTCAAGGTGACGTAATCCGATTTTGCAAGTCCTGTGACGTGTGTCAGAAGACCGTAAGTAAAGGATCAGTGCCAAAGGTACCGTTAGAGAAGATGCCGCTGATAGACAAGCCCCTTAAGAGAGTAGCAATAGATCTTGTTGGTCCTATCAGTCCCCTGAGTGAAGAAGGACACAGATATATATTGACACTGGTAGATTTTTCGACTCGCTACCCAGAGGCTGTGCCACTAAAGAACACAGAGACACAGAGACTGTAGCAGAGGCATTGGTTGATATCTTCAGCTGTCTAGGAGTACCCGAAGAAATCTTGGGTGATCTCGGTACGCAGTTTGTTTCTGACTGCATGAGAGAAGTCACCCCACTACTAAGCATTAAACAGCTTACAACAACACCCTATCACTCGATGTGTAACGGTTTGTCGGAGAAGTTCAATGGAACGATGAAGTCTATGCTGAAGAGACTGTGTAGTGAGCAGCCAAGACAGTGGCATCGCTACATAAACCCGCTCCTGTTTGCTTATCGCGAAGTTCCCTAAGAGTCCACTGGTTTTTCACCGTTTGAGCTGTTATATGGAAGAGCTGCCAGAGGACCAACGGCTATACTCAAACAGCTGTGGACGAAAGAAGTTGATGAGCCTGAGGTAAAGAACAGTTACCTGTGCGTTTTTGAATTACGAGAGAAGTTAGAAGATACCCTTAAACTTGCCCATAGTGAACTGGAAAAAGCCCAGCAAAAAGGAAAGCATTATTACGACCGCAAGTCTAAAGTTAGGAAGTTCCAGTCAGGTGAGAAAGTGCTTATACTGCTACCTACCGACCATAACAAGCTACTTATGCAGTGGAAGGGTCCCTTTGAAGTTGGTTCTGTGGTAGGTCTCAATGACTACAAAGTGAAAGTGAAAGGCAAGGAGAAAGTTTACCACGCTAACCTACTTAAAAAGTACTTTGAGCGAGAGGAGACTACAGCCGAAGGAGCAGTAGCAGGTGGAGTAGGCGCTACGTGTATAGACGATGCTGTCGACCGTGCAGCTAAAGCTGATGAAGCAGAGGGAGAAAACGTTGATTTTTTAAAGATTGGTGGATATCAGTAGCCAAGGAATCGATCGAGGATGTTAAAACCGGACCAAATCTGACGGATGAGCAAAGGAATGAATTTATGGATTTGGCTAAACAGTTTACGAATTTGTTTACTGAAGCACCAGGTGGCACAGATCTCGTTCAGCATCATATTAAAGTCATTTCAGAGGAGCCGGTTAGATCAAGACCTTATCCAGTACCTTACAGCATCAGAGAATCGCTGAGAAGAGATATTGCCGACATAATCAAAATGGGAGTTATTAGAGAGTCCAGCTCTCCGTATGCGTCACCTGTGGTAGAAGTGAAGAAAAAAGACAACACAAACCGCGTGTGCGTTGATTATCGGAAATTAAATAAACTAACTGTATTTGATCCCCAGCCTATGCCAACTCCTGAACATTTGTTTCAGAAGCTTAGCGGAGACACGTTCTACTCAAAAACTGACCTTAGCAAGGGATATTGGCAGATAACAATACCAGAGGAGGACATTCAGAAAACGGCGTTCGTAACACCTGACGGGTCGTACGAGTTCTTGAAGATGCCGTTTGAAATGATCAACTCGGCAGCAACGCTGAAGCGTGCAATGAAGAAGTTGCTAGAAGATCTAGCCAATGTTGATCTCTACTGGGATGATATATTGGTTCACACCCGTACGTGGGAAGAACATATTATAGCCCTAAGGGAGCTATTTTCGCGCCTTGTACATGTGGGGTTGACTATTAGACCTACTAAGTGCCTATTCGGAGTAAACAGTGTGGATTTCTTAGGCCATCGACTGGGGCAAGGAAGAAGATGCCCCGAGGCCAAGTACAAAGAAACAGGTGCGATCATTTATGGGTCTAGCAGGATACCACAGAGATTTCATCCCCAGCTTTGCAGCGATTGCAGTGCCCTTATCTGATCTCACACGGAAAGGCCAGCCTAATAAAGTTGTGTGGGGTGAGGCACAAGAGAAAGCCTAGCGAACAATCAAGTCTTACATAAGAAGTGAGCCTATTCTACAGCTCCCTGATCCAGCTAAAACTTATTTCTTATGGACGGACGCCTCCAACAGTGGAATTGGTGCAGTATTAATGCAGAAACATGATGACAAGTTGTTTCCTGTTTGCTATGCAAGCAAGAAATTGACAGGTGCAGAAAGGAACTACTCCACAATTGTAAAGGAATGTCTAGCGATTGTATGGAGTATCA
>NC_090884.1:49362008-49372008 GCF_036669925.1 Montipora capricornis
TTATCCCGATATCCTCTCTTAGCAACCAGAAGCTGATCGTGTTCCCTTCAAGTGCTGTGAAAACAGTTTGTGAAGGTAGATCTTTCATAACCAAAGAGATAGTTACCTTCATTGTAGGTTTCTCACCAATGCTGTATTGCATCTTTAAAATGTCTGCCAAAGCCTGTGCTCGTCCTTGCTCAGCAGCATACAAAGCTTCATCAACCTCTCCATTCTTCAAGAGTGCTGTCCACAGAGTGGTGTACGCAACACCCTTTGTGTCACGAAAGCTTATTTTCCATGCATCCTCTGACCAAAGAAGACGCCTAACTTCATCAAAATAATAAATGCTTAGACGATAGTAATTAAGAGCTTGGCTCAAGGAGCCAAAAAATTCATGAACAAGACCGATATGATAACATGCAATTCCCAGCCCTATTGGGTCCTCTGTTTCCTTGCAAATACTAAGACCTTGATGATGGTACTCTATGGCTTGCTTGAAATTACCAAGACTTTGATAAGCATTGCCAAGATTGCAATAAGCTCCTCCTTCTCCGGCCCTGTCCCCTACCTCTTTTGCAATACTAAGATCTTGATGGTAGTACTCTATGGCTTGCTTGAAATTACCAAGACTTTGATAATCATTGCCAAGATTGCAATAGGCTGTTCCTTCTCCGGCCCTGTCCCCTACCTCTTTTGCAATACTAAGACGTTGATGGTGGTACTCTATGGCTTGCTTGAGATTACCAAGTCTTTGATAAGCATTGCCGAGATTGCCATAGGCTGCTCCTTCTCCGGCCCTGTCCCCCACCCCTTTTGCAATACTAAGACCTTGATGGTGGTACTCTACGGCTTGCTTGAAATTACCAAGACTTTGATAAGCATTGCCAAGATTGCAATAAGCTCTTCCTTCCCCGTCCCTGTCCCCTACCTCATTCGCAATACTAAGATGTTGATGGTGGTACTCTATGGCTTGCTTGAAATAACAAAGACTTTCATAATCATTGCCAAGATTGCAATAAGCTCTTCCTTCTCCGGCCCTGTCCCCTACCTCTTTTGCAATACTAAGATGTTGATGGTGGTACTCTATGGCCTGCTTGAAATTACCAAGACTTTGATAAGCATTGCCGAGATTGCCATAGGCTGCTCCTTCTCCGGCCCTGTCCCCTACCCTTTTTGCAATACTAAGATGTTGATGGTGGTACTCTATGGCTTGCTTGAAATTACCAAGACTTTGATAAGCATTGCCGAGGTTGCAATAAGCTCTTCCTTCTCCGTCCCTGTCCCCTACCTCATTCGCAATACTAAGATGTTGATGGTGGTACTCTATGGCTTTCTTGAAATTAGCAAGACTTTGATAAGCATTGCCAAGATTGCAATAAGCTCTTCCTTCCCCGTCCCTGTCCCCTACCTCTTTTGCAATACTAAGATCTTGATGGTGGTACTCTATGGCTTTTTTGAAATTACCAAGACTTTGATAAGCATTGCCAAGATTGCAATAAGCTCTTCCTTCTCCGGCCCTGTCCCCCACCTCTTTTACAATACTAAGATCTTGATGGTGGTACTCTATGGCTTGCTTGAAATTACCAAGACTTTGATAAGCATTGCCGAGATTGCCATAGGCTACTCCTTCTCCAGCCCTGTTACCTACCTCTTTTGCAATACTAAGACCTTGATGGTTGTATTCTATGGCTTGCTTATAATTACCAAGACTTTGATAAGCATTGCCAAGATTCCCATAGGCTGCTCCTTCTCCGGCCCTGTCCCCTACCTCTTTCGCAATACTAAGACGGTGATGGTAGTACTCTATGGCTTGCTTGAAATTGCCAAGACTTTGATAAGCATTGCCGAGATTGCCATAGGCTATTCCTTCTCTGGCCCTGTCCCCTACCCCTTTTGCAATACTAAGATGTTGATGGTGGTACTCTATGGCTTGCTTGTAATTACCAAGACTTTTATAAGCGTTGCCAAGATTCCCATAGGCTGCTCCTTCTCCGGCCCTGTCCCCTACCTCTTTCGCAATACTAAGACGGTGATGGTGGTACTCCATGGCTTGCTTGAAATTACCAAGACTTTGATAAGCGTTGCCGAGATTGCCATAGGCCCTTCCTTCTCCGGCCCTGTCCCCTACCCCTTTTGCAATACTAAGATGTTGATGGTGGTACTCTATGGCCTGCTTGAAATTACCAAGACTTTGATAAGCATTGCCGAGATTGCCATAGGCTGCTCCTTCTCCGGCCCTGTCCCCTACCTCTTTCGCGATACTAAGACGTTGATGGTGGTACTCTATGGCTTGCTTGAAATTACCAAGACTTCGAAAAGCACTGCCGAGATTGCCATAAGCGCTTCCTTCTCCAGCCCTGAAACCCACTTGCTTAAAAATGGCTAATGCTTCTGTGTAATTTGTTATGGCCTGATTAAAGTGAGCTACAGCATGATAGTAGTTACCAAGATTGAAATAAGCCAAACCCTCGCCTTGTCTGTCTCCCTCCTTTCTTGCAATGCTAAGCTCTTGCATATGCCGCTCCAAAACGTCCACATTTCTATCCACCATTGTTGACAATCAGAACCAGGAAGTTTTTCTCAGAAATCTGGGGTGCACCTAGAAGATAAATAAACAAAAACACAATAGGTTAGACCAGGGTTTAACATTGTATAAGCAAGAATTTAGGGACCCCTTGCGATTGCGGTACAATTTACCACTGCAGGACCTACCATCTACCTGTGCTTGTGGAGAGCCATTTAACATAAGCCATTGTCTATCATGCAAAAAGGGGAGATTTGTGGCTCAAAGCCATGATGGAGTGAGAAATCTACTAACCTCTCTACTCAGCAAAGTGTGCAAGAACGTCCAAGTGGAGCCTCACCTTAGGCCTTTGGACAATGAAGTGATGAACTTAAGATCAGCCCTAACAACGGAGTGACAGCATTTTTCGATGTTAGAGTGTTGCATGTCAACTCCGAGACTAACCAAGGGAAACCAACTGCAGCAATTTTCAAGGAACAGGAGAGTGAGAAGAGGCGAAAGTACCGACAAAGGGTGCTAGAAGTCGAGATGGGCTCCTTATTTTTGGAACCAACGGTAGGATGGGCGGAGAATGCAGAATGTTTATAAAGCATTTAGCAGAGAAATTGGCAGAGAAGGACTTTGAAGGATACCCAGTTGTTATTAGCTGGCTCAGGACCAGGATTTCTTTCGCTATTTTAAAGTCTGTAAATACTAGCATCAGAGGGTTGCACCAGCCGTTTTTTAGAAGTAAAGTTGTAGATGATTTTAAAGTAAATTGTACAGCTGCTGACCTACTTTTATGAAATAATTTTATATTTGTAAACCTTTCTGAACTGAAATTTTTATATTTTAATTGAATGAATATGTAATAAAGGTTAAGTCAAGCTTCTTCTTTGTAGATTAAATGTTCCTTACAAGGAGGTGAAACTCAAACTAACCAACGATATTATAGAAAACATACTGTAACCCAGAAAAGGTGCTCATTTACACCTGCGTAGAAATGCCTGTTATGCCTGTTATTTTCCTTCCCAAATTTTTTACAGGGGCACCCAACGTCAATTTCGGAAAATATCTGTTCGGAAGACGATTTGAAATCTAGAATTTTCGAAACATTTGACCTAAAATTTCTTGCTTGCCTGCCTGTCCTAGGATTTTCGAACATCTGAAAAATGGTATAATTGCCCATTTAAAACAGATTTTTACCCTAAATAGGTCACCTAGAATTCTCGGGAGCCTTTTTTTCTGGCTGAAATTTTCGAAAAGGTAAGTTTTGATCCCTAAAGTTTTCGGATCACTAGACTTTTAGCTAGGAAATCCGAACAGATGAAAAATTTTTAGGGGATAAAAATATGCCTATATCTACCGTTTAAATACTAAAATACGTTTAAAAGTGCTATGTTTAAGTGGTTTTGAGCTATCTTCTCGTTGGGTGCCCCTGTTTTTAACGTTCTCTTGCACAAAGTTCAATTTCCACTATGGAAGACCAAATATTTTCTTGGTCAATTTATGACAGCTGATGATGCAGGGGTTTGTCTGCAAGCGTTTCCTTCTTGTCTCGCCCCATTTTTCGTAACTCTAAAAAATTTAATTTCATGTGGTTATCCACTGCCAAGTCTTTCCGTAAAACATTATCTAGGGGGAAATAACTTTCTAACACAAATCATTTATACCTACACAAACACCGTGGATCGAGATCAAGTGAATGTAAACAAAATGTATCAAAATACATCACTTACTTTATCGATGTGTAAGGAAAGAATAGAGGGTTGTATAGTTCCGTAAGACGGCCAAAATGGTCCACGCAAGAACAACAAATTTGAGCCAAGTTTTACGAGTTTATTTGAGTCGGGAACGAACAAATAAACAAAGCCACGATAAGCCAATGGATTAAACATAGTAAATTGATACTATTTACAAGCTGAACAATAAAAACTATGCTAAATACATGAAGAAACATACTTACGAACTAAAATGCAAAGAAATTACCAACAAAACGAGTAAAATGACTGCAAATTGTAAACAGACTAAACAATGTTATAATCCAAGAACTATCATATGAAGCGTGGATTTGAAAATAGCACAATAATCCTACAATAGTACATTGAAACTAGTAATTGTGAAATAATGGTAACAAACGGATCATTTGGAATCAAATGCAATCAAAAGGATACTAAGCGGTATACAAAAATACAGTAATTACTCATTGGAAAACAGCAAATCACATGCTGTGCCAGACTAAAGGTCAACATAGATAAATAAACCTAGACAATAGCAAATGAAATTTTGCAATCACTGCTAAGAACTAAAATCAAGAACAGAAAGCTATATGTAGTGACTAAACTAAAGGCTAGGCATAAATAAAGAAATAGGAAAATACTGATAACATACCAAATGTTATTGATAATATACCCCTCACAAGTCTTGGAAAATGACTTGTCTTGAAGACTGACACTCTTCAGATAAATTAACTGAACCAACTGAACTTACTGAGTAAATGGTAGCCAATTTATAATGGATTTCAGAAAAATAGAAAAATTACTAAAAACCAAATAAGGCTAGGGAGTAAATCTACTACCCACTAATACAGGATTTACCTAAGGGAAGAAGTTTACCACTCCTACACAACAGGAATTAGGTAAGAGAAATGTGAGGGGATGACACAACTACACAAGCAAAAATATGAGGAACTTGAGTGATTGGGTTATGGGTAAATAAGCAAATAATAGTAGTAAGGATGATGAAAAGGAGTTGAAAATAATTGGAATAAAAATAAACACAAAATGAACAAAAGTGACCTAGTTACAGTTTAATCAAACGACAGACAAATAACTTATTACAGGTACACCCAGCAAGCTAATATTACTTAATACCTTGCAATGTTCCTCTTTAAACCCTTTTCAGCAGGAATAATGAATCTGGCTGAAAAAATTATTTAAGGGATAAATAATACTGGTGGATCACTTGGATGCATCATTCGCAACTAATCATGAGTGACCGTGAGCACTTCAGAAAATCAACTTATAAGGAATTCTGACAAAAAGTAACACAAAAGTCATCAGAACTGGTTTATCACACATAAATTATTACTTGTTTGTGTTATTAGGAAATGAGAAACAGTGAGCAACTTACCAAAATTGATGCTAATCGGAGCGAGGTCCTCGACAAAAAGAAATGACTCTGCAAAATACGATTATTTAATGAGGTTATCCATGCATTATTGAATCTTGTAGGCAAACTTTTAACTTTCATAACAAAAATCACTTGCGTAGTATGCAAAAAAAGTACCCCATTTTTCTACAGACTTTTGTCCCAGAGCCACTGTATGCTGTATCCTAATCTAACTGATTGGTTTCTAAACATGAAAGCTTAAGGCTTATTACGTGCAGTATTGTCATTGCCTGGGTAATATTAATAAGCCCCTTTGTTTGTGATGAATATACCGGTATATTCTAAATAATAAAGATAATTTGAACTCCTGGGTTCTACTAAACAAACAAAATAATGATATAATAAATAAACAAACACACAGTATTCTTATGATTGTTTAAACCAATGAAATTATGAATTTCAACCTGAGACACACGAAGAAAAGTCTTTCATGCAATTTTCAGACTTTGGCTGAAAAATCTGCACAATCAGGCCGAAAAAAAAAGGTATCTACCGAAGACTAGTTGAAAAGGCGCCAAGCTGGCTGCATTAATTTTCGTGCAAATCATTTGTGTCTTGTCACCTTGCTTTTAAGAAATTTATGGTTGGAATTTAAAAATCATATCACCACCGAGCAGTAAACTGTAAACACGTCAGGTATTAAAACTTACAGTATGTTGCCCTATTTCCCGGACACTTACACTTCACGATTCTGCATGTATTTCGTTGTAAGAACGAAGCAAATTCGAACGATACGTTCCATACACTTATCAATTAGTCTGCTTGCGTTTGTTCTTTAGGTAAGAAGTCTCAAGTTTTCGTTGAAGTTTACTGAGTAAAATCTGTTTCTTATTACATGCGACTTTTATCAAGCGTCGTGTTATACCTTTTCATTTTCAAAAGCGGTCTGTTAGATTTAATTTTACTTTTTTTTTCAACATACGTAAAGCTACAAGGTATGTTTTTGAACATATAAAAAGTTTCCATTTGCAGTTTTGTATCTGCGTGCAAAAAAATCTCCGAAAATAGTGCAACTGACTATACTACACATATTCGCCAGCCAGCTAAATTTCTGTTCGATGGACAGTGTGAGGGACGCTGTTTATGCAAAATACTGAAATTCCTTTGAGGAAATCAACAAAATTGGCACTCACGTATAGCAAAAGTTACAGAAATAATTTAACAAACCTTTAACATGAATAACCCAAGAATTGCAATAGCGTCAAACAACACAAAATGGGGAATACTATATACATCACATTTTTGGAGAATATGAGCTGTGCAAAATTAGTGCGGGCAGATATAGGCGTGCGGTTATGCGCATGCCTATCGCCACAAGCCAGCACGGTGGGACAAAATTGCCTTCCCACAAGATTAATCAACCTTATTCTCACATTAATATATAAGAAAATTATACCTTACGCATAGTAGCTCATGATTCTGGTGGAGTCTAGGTGGGTGAGAGTTGGCCACTCTCTGAACACTGCTTGACGACTCGTGTGGATGTTGAGTTACAGGGTATAGGGAGAAATCGAGAACGGCGAAAATATCCCTCGGGTAACCCCGAACTCTGGGCCCAACTGGTTACAGGAGGGTGCTCAGAGATCCCTCGGGATCTCAACCTCGCCCCCAGAGATTAAATGGGAAAACGACAACTGCCTTGTCAGTGGTAAAAGTTCTAGCCGCAGTCTAGGCAAAACAAAAGCCAACCGAGCACCCTCCGACAAGGGTCTTGTTTTGCGCCGTTACATGTCACGGAACTTTGGCTCATTTGCCCGCATCTGGGGGCAAACTTTCAACGAAACAGAGTAAAAACAATTACAGACAGGCACTGTAAAATAAATGTTTAGTCCTCAGTTAGTTTTCTTTGTAATTTTTTTTTGCATCAGGCCTACTCTGGGACCTTAAGTCGCCGTACCTTAGAGCGACTTACAGCCACTTAAGAAAAAATTGCCAGAAAAATCAGGCGACTTAAGCCGACTTAAGGCAACTGATCAAAGGTTTCCATATTTCTTTTCCAAAATCAGAAAAAAAAGCAACTGTGAAATATTATTATTACTTCACAGTTTTTAATTGCTATATGACAGTGTCAGATGTCTATATCTGAATGCCACTACAGCTATAAAGGGATGGGCTGGAATAACAGCAACCATAATAAATAATTAGCAGAATTTCGGAGATGAACAAAGAGTTTCCAGCAATCTGATTGGTTGAGTGGTTTCCTATAGATATAATAATATGATTTTTTAGTATAAACACACAGGTGATTATACAAAATCGTGCGCTCTCATTGGTTCGCTATCTCAGATTATCAGCCAATAATCATCTCGACGGACAAAATGGCTGCCAGTAGTCGTTTTGCCACTGTAAGTGAAGATGATTTCGCGTTGAAATGTTTTTTTTTTCTCTTTTTTGAAATAATCACCTGTGTATTTATACTAAAACAATTATTCGCCTCAGGCTCAGTGATTATCGGTGAATATTCACCTCGACTTCGTCTCGGTGAATATTCACCGATAATCACTTCGCCTTCGGCGAATAATTGTTAAATATTCACCGCACTACCTCGTGAATATAAAGCAAAACAAAACGGCAGGATTGCCGCAGGCACTCGTGACTGTTAAAACAGAAATAAACTGTGTCGTTAATCAATAATAGATAAAGTTGTTCAGCTTTGAAGTTATGGAGACAATTGTCTCAGATGTACACTCACCTTGCCATTGGCAAATAACTGTTAAATATAATTCAAAAACTCATTAATAATTCATGAGCCTAACAGCCTATCAAAGCATCGATAAAACGTCACGTGTATGAGCTTTATATCCTGATAAACACTCCTCGTTAGTATTCTTTATATAAAAAATACTAATAAGGTATAGCTTGTTTTTCTTGTATGCTAATATTCTCCTCACAATTTGAACCATTGTTTTGAGTCCAGAGGGTCACGCTCTTTGTGGAATGTTTTTGAGGCCGTTCAAAAAACTCGCAGCACGTGTTTTATCGGGTCTAAAAACACTCGGCTACGCCTCGTGTTTTTAAACCCGATAAAACACTGCTGCTCATTTTTTAAACATTACTTAAAGTTAAAGTGTATTGCATTTTTTTTTCTGATAGCTACAAATCTTATTTATTTATTTATTTATTTATTTATTTATTTATATATCCATCAAAAGATAGACATAATTTAAATAAAACTGTTATAGAAAATTAATAATGTAAACAAAAAGAAACAACAAGGAGGTCAAACTATTTAAGGTCAAACTATTTTACAAATGAGAGCAAATAATTATTGTTATCCTAGTAAACTTATCTGCAAGATTGCAGCTTGCACTTTCAATTTTTGCACGAAAGTAAATTTGGTCAATCATACAAAATCCATTGGCATCAAACAATGGTTGTTCCTTTTCAGGAACCCAATCAATAAATGCTCTTCTCTTTCTTCAGTTAGGAAGAGCACTCCAATATAAGGTAGCGAGTCATATTCAGTGCCGTATTTTTGAAATCCAAAGTAGACAATTTTTGTTAGATCACTTTTTTTGCTAAAGCCAATGATTTTAATCTTTTTTACATTCGAAGAACTCCAAAATAGGCCATTTCCGAGTTTAAGCCTGCCTCACCTTCAAAGCGAGTCTAAGTGCGAAGTTTTTGTTATGAAAATTAGTTTTCATTCATATGTAAAGTAGAACTAATTACCATTACAAAAACTTCGCACTTAGACTCGCTTTGAAAAGGAGGCAGACATGAACTCGGAAATGGCCTATTCTTAACTTGCCTAGATGATACCGTTCACTTATTTGCTCTCACCGTATCGAGGCTCAAGCGAACGGTTGACCGGTCGTGTCGTTGAAAATTAGAATATTTTTCGCTGTTTCTCAGCAATGGATGCTTGCTAGGCCTTGACACTTGGTCAAGGAGAAGTAAATTTATCCGTGTGGCCGTCGCCGGAGTTTGAGCGTGACTGATGCCGGAGAAGTCTGATTTTATTGGTGAGATGTGAGGTAGGCTAGAAATTAGTTGCCAGCCTTTCCTTTATTTGGGTACGAGTGACAACCCGGGAATTTGAGAAGTCGCTTAAATCGCATTCAATCAGGCAAATAACCACACAAAAAGCGAGAAAGTCACCACGACAAATACGTACGGCTTTCTTTATAGACAGTTTTCTTGGCGCTTTTCATTAAGTCTGCTTGTTCGCTAAACAGAAATAAACATTGCCTAAAGATTTTTACAATTCATTAAATACCAATTTTTAAGAGTTAAGCTTAGTTCCAAATTATAGTGGTAATGTATGTATGCTTAAGGGGCCCTAGTCAGCCACACCCATGTTTTTGTTGACATCCGGGAGTTTTGGTGTTGTATTACACTTGG
>NC_090884.1:49374508-49404508 GCF_036669925.1 Montipora capricornis
TTTTTGTTGCCTGGACTCGTAATATCTCCTAAGGGACACATGATGTCCACAAATAACTTTTTAATATAGAAACACAACTTATTTCCTAAACAGCTAGCTTTGTTGAATTTTATTAATTTTGTGTTGCACTGAGATACAGGTATGATGACTTTTGTGTACTTAAAAACTTTTTTCCCCACAATATATAAAGAAATGCTTATTAACAAGTTTAATATGTAGTGTGTGAGTGTTTAGGAGGGGGATGGGTATTGTTGTATTCTAAACAGACCAATACTTCGTCCTGGAGAGTAAGGCACAATAAAGATCAACTATTACGATTACTTCTGTGACTGTTTCAAAGTGACTTCATGTGGTTGTCAAAAATTCAAGAAAGCTCATGTTATTTTTCACCATTCCATTTGAATTCAATGCTGTCAGTTGGCCAATCTTGCTTGAAGAAATCGACCATATGATGTTATAGTATTTATAAAAATAATGTGATAATGTGTTTTATGCCCTTAGGCAGCGATAAGTCCTACGAAAATTCAAATTGCTGTTAGTGGTATACTTTGGGATTAATAAATACATGTTCATGTATTGTTATTTATATTTATAACTTCTGTAAAATGCATAAGTCTTTTCCCTTTAATTTATAAGACTAATTTTACTTTTGTACCAGTTAGTTATGCTGTTCTGAATCATGCACTACAAGGCTTTATGTATTTCATTTTGTATTAAATTGTGTACTAACACTGGGATTGTAATTCAGTTAATAGTTGTGTTGTTGTGGGTCTTTTCTCTGGAGTGCCATTTATACATGAAGATGCTAATTTTCGTAGAGGCTCATATGGTTTGTGCTTACATAACAAAGAAAGTAGAAGCCCAAATGCATAAACGTCACTAGCTATTGACTGTGAGTGAGTTCCTCTAACAACTTCAGCAGCTATGTGCTTATGACATTTTCTATATTTTTCTTGAAGACAGCTTGTAGATTTAGCCCTTGGCTATTTTTGTAGATTTGCCAAAATCTATGATTACAGGGTGTAAACGGTTATGGGTTTCATTTATGATGAAATTGTCACCTTTTAAATCATTGTGCAGGTATTCCTTAGAGTAGATGTAGTATAAAGCATCTGCACATTCAAACATAATTCTACACCATTCCCTTTGGGGATCATTAACATTTTGTAGCACAAGGGATTTAAAAGTCACACAGTGGCCCTCTATTCCATGGAGGTGGATTATAGTAAGGTATGGTTTGGCTGCAGTGCAGCATCCAAACAATAGAGGCAAACCTGAATGTAAGAAAAGCTCACGGTGATTACTCAAAGCCAGGACAAGAGATTGTCTTAAACAATGGATAGAAGTAAATAGTTCATTTAAAAAGAAAAGGCCTTCTAGCAGCTGCTGAGTTGCAGCTTTAGTTCCTGAAGATTACTTGGGTGGTCTATTTTTGCAAGAACAGATGCCTCATGCTTCACAAGAGAGAGGTGAATGTTTACTTTAAATTGCCCTGCACATATTCTTTGAGCAAATACCAAAGACCCCCTCTCCATGAACTTCATCGTGGCTTCTACCATTAGTTAAGTAACGTCGCTGATTTGCTTCAAACTAAATGACGTGAACAAATAGCATAATTAAGTGATTTGTTAAAATTAACACTGTAGAATGCATTTTGATCAATGTTTTTATTGTATCCCTCCTTTTTTTTTAGACCTGGGGAGAATATTTTAATACTGTGACTTAAAAAAAACAAAATAAGTCTGGCAATTGTTTCTTTCATGCCATAAGCTTGCCTTACTTCTTTTGGGCAGGTGTGTGTTGGGGAGGGAGGGAGGCAACGAGGGATGGGGGGAAGGGGGGTGTAAAGGAAGCTGTGTCTCTTTCCATTTTTTCCAATAAAATACGGCTTTCCTTCTTGCATCGATTCCAGCGTCCTTCAAATCTCTGATTTGGTAGCTCTAGGTTTCTTAAATTTCTTTTACTAGCTTAGACTTGACCAGGGCACGTTTTTTCTTTTTGTCATTTGGCGCATCTTATTTTTACGAGCGCTATTACGCCTTAGTCTTTTTCTGCGTAGTTCCGATCCTCGATTGTATTCCTTCTAAATTTCCTTTTGCGAGGTAACTGGTTGATGTCCGGTTTGCACAATCTGAACCTTGTTTTGCCAACCTTCAGCAAGTGAATCACTCGCACGATCTGCTTCAGACTGGGGCAGTCCCGTAGCGTGACAAAACATTGCTTCAATGACATTTTCAATCAGAGAAACGTTCCGGCAATTCTACTTTTCTAGAAAAAGATCAACTCTTCTACTTGAAAAGAGCAGAAAAATTGACTTTCTGCATTTATTTTTCATAGAACAACATGCAAAATATTTACCTTTTTTGTTAATGCTAGTCGATCAGGTGAAAAGTTAAAAAAGGTACCTTTTTAGAGAAAAAAAGGCGGGTATTTTAAGCTTTCAAGTGAAAATATTTTGACGTCAATATTGTCCACTTTTCATGCATTTCTCACTTTACAAAACAAAACTTTAAAGCGCGAAAGAGGTACCTTTTTTTCAGTTTGAGGCGATCTCTTCAAAAGAGCAAAAAAGGTATCTTTTTTGCGGTTGGAAGCGATGTTCAAGGAACCTTTAAAAATAAACGGCGTTTTCAAACTATATTTGAAAGCCGTTTCAAATTCTACTGATTGACAGATGTCAACCGTTTATCGCCATTTGTTTTGCTTGAATTGACTGACCCATTGGTCAAGAGACAAGAGACATAGGGCCGTTTATACGAGAGAAAATAAGCTGCGGCTTACGTAAGCCGCGAAAGGAACTATTTATAGACCGAATGCACAAATGGCGGCTTATCCTGGCCTGTACACAATACAAAAGAAATGTTGCTTGAGAGCAAGGCTAGTGAGTCTAATTAGCACATAAACAAAAGAATACATTTTTGGCCTCCATTTATGCATTCGGTCTATACGAGTATAAACTCCCCGACCAGGATAAGCCGCGGCTTGAGGAAGCCGTGAACGTAGATTTTGTACCATTTATACGGGGTGTTCGCGGCTTACGTAAGCCGTGGCCAGAGTTAGCCGCGGCTTATTTTCTCCCGTATAAACGGCCCTATTATGCTTTTGTTTTCGCACTAAAGTGTTCCACCTTAATCAATAATACTCCATTTTTTCCAGTGCTCGCTTCTTCCCATAAAAAGCCACCAAAATGCTCGATAATACTCATTATACAGAGTCTTTTTTATCAATTTTTACGCTAACGAAAACATATTAAGTGGTATAACAACAACGTATATGTTGCAGTTAATTACTTTATTTCAGTTAATTTTTGTTTTTCCATTGTTTTTGGGTATGGTAATGTTATGCTAATGAATTTGAAACAAAGGAAAACCAAAAGTTAACTGAAATAAAAAATATACTGCAACATATACAAGTTAATGATTTTAATACAACAACCGATAATCCCTTATTATAAACGGTTGTCTTAGGGTAGCATTTGAATTTTTTTTTTCTTTTTTAAATATCGACTTTAAGTGTTCATTTTCTCTTTAAAAGTTTTCATTTTCATTTTCTCTGAAAAAAAAGAAGATAATACATTTTTCGGAAGATTCCACTAAAATGCTCCAAAAAATGCTAGCATAATTAACGTAAAAAGCCCTAAGAAGGGGAAATAAAAGCTTTTCAGGCTCACTGCAGTGTAAGTAAGGGGGTCTCAAAGGGATTGTGGCATTTCCAGTTAATGGCTTTACTTCGGCTTGTAGGTACGTACGTACGTAGGTCGGACAATATGCCAATAATGCACGACGCGATAATTGTAATATTGTGCGTCCGAGCCATTTCTGTGAAATAGCCGGGGCCACTGAGGAATAACCTCCCATACAGATATTTCTAGGGGAGTCCAGGATGGGTTTTGCTCGGTTTAATTTGATTCGGGACTGCGAAATTTGATTGTACAAACGGGACCTAGAGTCCCCTAAAAACGTCCGTGTATCGTTCGTTGGAGGTGCCAACGGTTGACATCTGTCAATTAGTAGGGTTTTAATTGAAGCGTCATTTATATTTAAAGGTTCCTTTTTCTCGCTTTTGATGAGATTGCTTGTAAGCGCAAAAAAAGGTACCTTTTTTGCTCTTTTGATAGGTTCGCTTCTAAACCGCAAAAAAGTACCTTTTTCGCGCTTTAAAGTTTTGTTTGGTAAAGTGAGAAATGCATGAAAAGTGGACAATATTGACGTCAAAATATTTTCACTCGAAAGCTTAAAATACCCGCCTTTTTTTCTCTAAAAGGGTACCTTTTTTTAACTTTTCACCTGATCGACTAGCATTAACAAAAAAGGTAAGAAATTTGCATGTTGTTCTATGAAAAATAAATGCAGAAAGCAGGGTCTGCTCTTTTCAATTAGAAGAGTTGATCTTTTTTGTAAAAAAGCAGAATTGCTGGAACCTTTCACTGATTATTTTCTTCGTATTCGGTCATGATAGTTTTCATTTGAAGTACGCGGTAATGTTTTGCATTTCGCGCCCTCTAGCTATCTCTATCCCACGTCTGTCCATAACAGGCAACTATGTCCAAATATGGTTAACATATTAGTTTCCAGTGCCGTTGTTAACATTACGTTCCGATGGAGGAAATCTGGGATCTACAGATTCAACACTCATTGAGAAGCATGCGCAAAGAGAGCATGAATGTGCGGTTGCCATGACATTTTTCAGAGCGAGTTGGCATCTAAAAGCGACGTTCAGGCCAGGTGATCCGGGTCCGGTTGTTCGAAAGCCGATTAACTTAATCCAGGATTAGAATAAACTTTTGTTACAAGTAACTTTTTGGTGAAAGTTTCTTTTGCTTATGTTTTCTTTTTTCAAGATTGAGTTCTTCTAATGTAAAGTTTTGCCAAATATCAGCGTTGAACAGCACTTGGGAGTAGAGAAATAAACTCCTTGGTTAATTTTTAATCTGGGATTAGCGTTAATCGGCTTTTGAACAACCGGGCCCTGGTGACGTAATTCGGAGGACTGGGGAGAAAAATGTTAACGCCGTATCCCACAACTGCGCGCGGCCTTATTTTCGAATTCAACATGGCAGAGGCGAGGATAGATCTCCGTGGTTTCCTCCTGAATGTTCATTTATTAACAGAAAATGTGGTAGACACGGAATGATCTGTTGTGTTTTGGTGATGGAAATACTGCAGGGAGTTTGGAAACAAAGCCTAAAGCCGCGTGCGGTTGTGGGATACGGCGTTAAAACTTTTCTTCCCAGTCCTCCAAACTACGTCACCAGATCACCTGGGGATATATTGGTCTCTGAAAATACAGTTTGCTTCTTTACGAGGTTAAAAATCTACCTGGGCTAAAGTGGAGCTGCATTTTACTATTTTTGCGAACGTTCGTAATGTATTTTGGGAGGACTTCAGAAGCGTGGTAAGCGTAAGTCTTGAGCATACCTTTTATTTAACATATTTTTGCTCCAAATAGGCATAACTACAGAATACAGGGCCACTTACGGTTACATTTTACATAGAACGGCTCGACGGCTCGCCAGTCAAAAAGAATGTCGGTAAAAGTCTTGCCTGTCACTCCCCTGCTAAGTGGTATCTTTGTGCATAGAGCCTTCTTCTCGTATTTTCATAGGATAGACAGCGGTAATGCGTAGATTTTCTCTGGTGGACACAGTAGCACGATAAACTTAACTGGCAATGGCGTCGAAAGTCATGTAATGCGGATGGCGTTTTAGTGGATCTTTGAACAAAATATACCCTTATGAAGCTCAATAATGGAAAGTCAATTGGATACTGAACAAGACAGGCGGTGGAATCTTAAAAGAGACGAGTAATGGACTTCGACAACAATCTGTCGCCTGTCGAGCCGAAATCAAAGTGAGCTGCATTTCAAATATTCAGTAATATTTTACCAAGTGTGCTGTTATGTAGAACACTGAAACCAAACGGAAAATTGTCTGGTAACTTATGGGTTCAACGAAGACAGAGAACGAATCGAACACCTTACGTGGATCTGTGATCAACTCTGCACAGTCTTCAGTAAAAGCATGATTGGAAATGCGACAGCCAAGAATTATTTGAAAGAAAGCTTGTCGTCTATTTTGTGCTTCATTGTTCAAGGAAAAGGTTCTTCATGGAAACGGTTTGATCCTGAAATTTTGTTTGTTGTAATATTGCGCATATTTGACACGATTGAGTTTCTTGTCTTCACGCACGCAATGAAATAGGAAGAGGTTTTCGCCTCTAAGAGCAAATATGTTGTTTGTTTCAATAAATTTTTCGCTAGAAAAGGATTCTGTGGTATTTTCTGCCTTTGTGAATTATAATATCATGTTGTGTATTGAATTTTCGAGCTTAAGGTTGAAATGTGATGTGGGAGAATTTTTTTAGTATTGCTCTGTAAGCAAGAAGGGTTCACAGGCCTGTTGGAAGCTTGCTTGAGTTTCAACAAAATGAGCCCCAAAATCAGTGAAAAATTGTGACGCCGATGAATAATAAAGTAGCTGCTATTTCCAAAATTATGGAATTACCTGGTGGTTATGGAATTATGGAATTATGGAATTACCTTACCTATTACGTCGTACGTGTCTTGGAGACTAAATTTTGACTTTGCATAAACAAATGATCAACCTTAATTAAGAGTTGGGCGATTGTGATCTTTGTTTTGACTTCGCTCATTTAATTGTCAAACTTTATAACACTTGACAGAAAAAGAAACTTACAAAAACCCGGTATCTTGCCATAATTTGACACAGATGCTTCACTGTTTGCCGAGTAAACATGACGCGGTAACTTAATCACGGCGCCCGCTGAATTCCGGCCATGTCACTTTCGATTTTGCGATTTATTTGAACGTAGCAAAAATTTCCCAAAATGTTTGTCGCTGATCGTAACTTTTATATTCTATATTCACGGTTCAAAATTAATGTTGTTTTCATGTCGTAAATATTTTATTCTCGATCGACCGTCCCGGAAACTTCCTTCTGCTCTTCCTAAAAACTGTGTATCAATAGTTATTTACTTTTGCATCAATATTTGATTTGCATAAAGCAAGCTAACAAAATCTGTACCTTCCTGAGTTCGCATTTGTTAGCGTTAGCGTTGTGCTTCTGTTTTATGAGGGGTATATTGTTTTGGTCTCCCATCAAGGTACTAACCCCGCCGGACAGAGTAAAACTTCAGTGAATTTTAGTATTACAATGCTGTCACGTGCTCAGAGGGCACGCCTAAACTTGTGGTGAAAAGAAGTTGTAAGGGAACTTGAAAATTATCAACATGTCAGCCCAGAAGCCAATGTTTCTCGCTTCTCTTTGATTTGTTATTCTTCAGAGACTGGAATGCTGTAGTTCAATACCACACAATTCAGTGCCTTCTGATTTTCTGTAACACATACCACAGGCAACCCAGTGTATGCTTCAAGTAAGCATCTCGTTTCAGTGACTACGTCGAAGCACTCTTTTAAAATTTTAGCTTTCAATTTACGGTTTGGTAAATACACTTTTTATGAGATCGTCTGAAGAATATAGCACTCGTTTACTGATTATGCCTAAGCGCTTGTTTGAGTGATTAGGTCGAAGCACTCTTTTAAAATTTTAGCTTTCAATTTACGGTTTGGTTAACTACACTTTTTATGAGATCGTCTAAAGAATATAGCACTCGTTTACTGATTAAGCCTAAGCTAAGCGCTAGTCTCAGTGATTAGGTCGAAGCACTCTTAGCTTTCATTTTACGGTTTCGTTAAGTGCACTTTTTATGAGCCGTCGAGCCATTCAACTGCCGAGCCGGCGAGCCGCCGAGCCACTCTCTAATATATCTACCTCGTTCTTAAGGCACTAAAACCACTGCCGAGCCGGCGAGCCGCCGAGTCACTCTCTTATATATCTACCTCGTTCTTTAGGCACTAAAACCACTACCAAGCCGGCGAGCCGCTGAGCCACTCTCTTATATATCCACCTCGTTCTTAAGAGACTAAAACCACTACCAAGCCGGCGAGCTGCCAAGCCATTCTCTTATATATCTACCTCGTTCTTAAGGCACTAAAACCACTGCCGAGCCGGCGAGCTACCGAGCCACGCTCTTATATATCTACCTCGTTCTTAAGGCACTAAAACCACTGTCGAGCCGGCGGGCCACCGAGCCACGCTCTTATATATCTACCTCGTTATTAAGGTATTAAAACCACTGCCGAGCCGGCGAGCTACCGAGCCACGCTCTTATATATCTACCTCGTTCTTAAGGCACTAAAACCACTGTCGAGCCGGCGAGCCACTGAGCCACTCTCTTATATATCCACCTCGTTCTTAAGGTACTAAAACCACTGCCGAGCCGGCGAGCCGCCGAGTCACTATCTAATATATCTACCTCATTCTTAAGGCACTAAAACCACTACCAAGCCGGCGAGCCGCCGAGCCACTCTCTTATATATCTACCTCGTTCTTTAGGCACTAAAACCACTACCGAGCCGGCGAGCAACCGAACCACTCTCTTATATATCTACCACGTTCTTAAGGCACTAAGGTCACTGCCGAGCCGGCGAGCCACTCTCTTATATATCCCTTTCTCGTTCTTTTATCACTGAGCGTGACTGACGAGCCGACGAGCCACTTGAGAGAGAGAGGCCTTCAAAGGTGGCCCTGTATTCTGTAGTTGCATTTTTTGAAGTATTATAGCCAGTTCAGTTGTCCTGTTAACGTGCTTCTACAAAGGGGTTACATATTTAAAATGTTTGAGGGACAATCATTTGAAAAGGGGACGATTTTTAAACAAGACAGCTAATATCTTACATAAGGATTTAAAATTGGTGAAACTTTACAATCGCTTAATAGCTTTACATTGGACTGGACACGTTGTAAATACTTTTAGTTAGTTATAATGGTCACGAGTCTCTAATTATTAGAGACTCGTGACTATTATAACTAATTAAAACTATTTACAACGAGTGAACATGAAAGTCAATGTGTTGTGGTTCAACTTTATCCTTAGTTTATATCATATAGCGATGTTTCTCGTGACGTCACCCATTGTTATTAATATGCCAACCAGAACCTAACTGGCTGCTGAAAAATGACTTCTTTTGTTCCCTGGTTGGCAAATTTGAATATCAAAAGAAAGGTAACGTCAATGTTTGTAAACAAGAAATATCGCTATTTACCCTTGTTTTTAATGTATGTTGATGATTTTAAAAAAAGGAAATAATTTGGACCAAGCATATAAAACTGAACACAAAAAATACAAAGGTGAATAAAATGAAAGTGGGAGAGCTTACAATGATGTCTCAGGGACTTCCAAGAAATTGAAATTATTTTATTGGTTCATTGTTGATTGATTTTTTTTTCCACACACGAACATGTATTCCTGTGATAAAAACAAATACTTAGCGTGGTCCTCACCATATTGGCTCATAAGTGTACAGTTATGTTCCAGTGTTTAAGCAGTTGCCTACAAAGTCGTAGCATCTCGTACAAGTTGTAGCCTTTCTCATCCTTTTCAATGTCATCCACAGTTGGCTCTAAGCAATCGTTTGTTGATGTGAACTGTTTTTCCCATTCTTTGAAACTCTTTGCTACTTGCGAGTGCTTTCCAAGGACTTGTGTCTGCACATGAGCTAAATGTGTTTTGTAGTCTTTCTGAAGAACCTTAATATTGGGGCTGTTTCGGAGCTTGTTTCTGTACTTATCAAGTTTCCTTACATCTTTTGTCTCACCTATGATTTTTGCTACATTCTTAGCCAAAGCAGAGGACAAGGACGATGTGGACAATTTTTGTCCTTCACGACAGTGGTTGGTCTCATGGGCTACTGCTGTTGGAGTATCTTTAAGCTGTGCTGTCCTGTCCTCGGTGCTATCCTCTGTCATAGCTTCCTCTTTTAACTGCTCTTCCAACTTCTGATCATCCTGGTCCAAAAGGCATTCCCCCACTTGTTCAACAGCCACTAAAGTTTCCTCTTCTTCATCATGACTATCTTCTTCTGCATAATCTTTGCTTCCGCTTTCAATTTCATTACAATCATCATGATCATTTTGTCAACATCATCAGCATCTTCTTGTAAGAAGCCAGTGTGAATGATTTGGTTGAGGTTACTACTTTCATCAAACACTCTGATAGTATGATGGGGTATTTTAACCCCTGCTGATACCACACACTCTTCTTGCAAGTATATGGCTTCTGACTTCAGTGTGTGATTGCGAAAATGGTGTAAAGGTGGGAGAGTGTCAGCTCCTGGTTGAGCTTCAACTGGTCTACTGACATAAAAAAATTCAACGCCACTCAGAACATGCCTCCACCAAGTTCCTTCACCACAGAGGAGGAAGTCTGCAATTTTTTCCAGGTGTGCTTGGTACGTATGTGGATACTTCAGGATCACTCTGTGTGGGATTATGGTGTTCTGTGCGGGAGGCAAGCAGTGTGCTAACTTTCCAAGTCTGGACTGTTGCTCTTTTAATGTGTCTCTTTGGTTATTGTCCTCTGCCTTCACCTCTGCTTGCATCCTTATGATGCCAGGGGTTATTATTTCTCCAGGGGCCCGTTTCTCAAAAGTCACGAAAACTTTTCGGGCCCGAAAAGCCATTTGTGAAACTGTCAACCGCTTGTTGTGGAAAGCCGATCTTTTAACATGATCTCAAGGTCACAAAAAGAAAAATAACTGTGAAGTTTGACGACTTAAATCCTCTCCGTTCTTGAGATAAAAAGGGAATTGTGACACCCGAAAAAAAAACCCGTAAAGTTTCGGGACTTTCGAGAAACGCGCCCCACGTCTTCTACTTGATGTTGATGTAGAGATGCTTGAAAGTGTATTGAAGTTACGGTCTTGTTTTTCAGTATTGGTTGACCTGCAGCAGATAATACGATGTTGGATAAGAGCATGTACAACCAAAGAGTGTAGGTATCGCCCATAAAACTCTTTCTCTGAGAGGATCTGAGGCTTCCCAATGACTTCTTCACATGCAATGGCATGGAGAAAGGTCTGATTGTGAAGTCTCAGGATGCTTCTTGGGCAGCACTCCTCTGGTGTTGCTTAAAGAATCCTGTATATTTCTGTCAAGGTATCCAGATTATCACTCAAAAATCCTGCACATTAAACAGTCAAAACAATACACCCATTTACAAGTGGACAATCAACATCAACAGATTTTATAACCTGACCATGCTCAATGTAAGTACCTGATTTTCTTACATGGCTACCTTATTTGTGAAGACTAAGACCAATGAGAGATGTCTCTAACTTTTAAATGGGGCTTAGGAATTAGGACTAGAGTAGCCACAGGTTAGTGTCATTCTTTCAGTGGGAAATGGCAGTATCGGATGGCCCTGGTGATTCACAAATTTTTGAATTTATTTAAATGTATCACATCATTCTATTAAACTGTACAAGCACATTGTAAATTAACCTTATGTTTCATACGAAACATAATTTCTTGGGTACTCTAAATTTTTCTTAAATCTAAATCTGGCTAAAAGCATGTTTCATAACTGTGCGAGATCAGCTGCAAGAACAATATGATAAATAGAGGATATTACATGGCCGTGCGGGGATACGACTTTTATCTTAGAGTGCTGCAAGTATCTCTCACGAGTGAGCGAAGCGAACGAGTGAGAGATACTTTCAGCACAAGAAGATAAAATTCGGTAGTCTGAGCCACGAAGTTGGTCTTTTGTTCCTGCCACTAACTCGACTGCTTTTACACATAATACCTTCTTCATCAGGAAGGTGAGCAACTATTTCAGTGACAACATTAGAAATGTGTTCTTTGATGTCGTGCAATGGCTCTGTAGGCAGGACTTCATACATGCCTAAAAACACAGCAATAATAAAAACAAATAAGAGATTGGCTATCTTCAATTCTGTCGAGTATTTATAGTATTTGTATTTTTAGTGATTCAATTTCATGCTCTTAAGCAAGATGGGAATTTCTTATTAAGTTAATATGTATGGCTTTATTAATTTTAAATGAATGCATGGCTGTGTACCACAGTAACATGAAATTGTTACTTATGTTAACCCTTTTAATTCATTATTACATATAAATTAAATGCTGGTAACAAAAAAAAATTATTTGTTAAAGATTCTGTACCTAAGTTGATATCTTCCATGCTCTTATCCTGTTCATTGATCAGCAATGCAGGTACTCTCTGTACAGTCCCTTCAGCTGTTCCTTAAGGTTCTGCTGCAGATCTTTCTTTAATCCTTCATCATTCAATCCTCTTGCTAAACATTCTGCTCTCAGCTCTGCCACAGTCATGTTTTGGAGGGGCATGATTCCTACATTTCTTTTCTTTCTCCCAGCTGGTCCAGCCCGAACTATTTTAATGCAATCTGCTAGGGATAGATGTGAGGACCTTAAGCAGTATGTAAGGTCACGATATCTGCGTGATTCTCCGCTACAGCCACTTCAGCCATTGTTGCCTCCCAGTTGCTCACCACTTCCAAATTGCTGCTCTGGCCCATCGCTATGGAAGAAGAGCATGATATCTGTCACTAGGCATCCCTTACTTGTCAGCAGGTTGTTTTGCAGCTCATCCAAACATTGGTGTCTTGTCTCAATGTAACCCAACTGCTCGACTTCTTTTCCACAGCACTTCGCAAGGATGTATATTTGGGGCTTTTCAACTAGTGTGGGAACATCAATGACACCATATCCCTTGTCTTTCATTTCTGCAGCTGTTTAAAAAAAAGGCTGGATCATACACACACTGAATGAGATATAGGAGGTGGCCATGGTTCAATATTGAACCATCCCCCCATACCATCAAGTGTCTGGTTCTCTCAAACCTCATCAGCCGTTCCTTTCTCTGCTCTGGAGTGTCTCCCAGATGGTTCTCATCATCCCCTAACACTTTCAGCCGTTCTCTTATCTGCTCATCGCTCATTTGCTCATACTCCTGGTTGGTATGTCCTGTCACTATCCCAAGCTGTTCACACCTCTCCAGTTCCCTTTTTCTGATTTCTGCTAAAGGTATTTTCCTTCCAGAAACTGTGAAAAATACTTCCTTTAAAGTGCCATCACTGTTTAGGATTAGTTTCCTGTACTGCTTGGGCACCAACAACTCACCAAACTGCCTCACGTTTGACCTAAAATAAACGAGAAAACAAACTTAAACATAAATAACTTATATTTGGTAGAAACTTAATTCTCTGGGGAGAGGGGCTTCTCTTAGTACATGACTGTATTTTTTTTTTTTTAATCTTCAATTTTGGTAATGGTAGTGACTTTTTATACATATCTTATTGAATGATCTTTGTGTTTAAAAATGGGTGACTTACCTTGAGTGTTTCTTTGATTTCTCTGTTTGTTCTAGATGTTGGAACAGTGATATCCCCTCCAAGCATTTTATTTAGCCTTCGTCTTGGCTTTGCTGGCCTTTTGTGGAACTGCTGATAGCGCTGCAGGTTCACCCCCTGTTCTATCAGGTACTCTTTGACAATCCCAGTTTTTTTAATATCTCCAAGACCATGTCGCCTTGCCAGGTCTGAATAATTGATCTATGGAAAAAAAAACTTATAAATATAATCCTTCCTGTTTTTATTTTTTGAGGCCCAACAATATGATAATAGAACTTTTAAACCATGCCATGTGGAATGCTCAGGTGAAATTGGGGAGGGGGTTGTGAATAAGAACTTCTAAAGTTATTAGCTTTTGAGGGCCCTCAAGGTATTTTTCATGAGAAAATTATTATAGTGTAGGTTGTAGAAATAAAGCATCTTTGAACTTCTCACAGGAGTAGGGTATCTGTATGCATGCACATAAATGTGTGTATGCAGGGAAAAGGGTGGGGTTGGCTGCAACCCTCTCACCCCAGGCCTCCCATAGGTGTGCCCTTGAATCTGATGCTTTTGCCTAGGGAAAGTTAGATACTGTTATTTGAACAAATAGACTCACCTTTTTACCATCTTCCATATTTTGTACTTCTTGTAGGAGGTTTCCCCTCTCAAAGTGGACTGAAGCTGGTGATGATGAATGGCCCTCGGGTTTTCTTTCTCTAAGCTTTTCCTGGTTCTTACGTTTCTGAGCCCTCAGTGATGCCTCTGTGGATGATTCAAAGTGGAGAGATTGCCTTTGTCTCAACCTCTGGGTGAACGACTGCCTTGTTCCCAGCATCACATCACAGCCTCTCTCAGCCAACTGATCCTGAATTTGATTTTTCTCTTGGAGAGCTTTCTCTCGACGTTCACGTTTTTTTTCCATTCCATCTTTTTTTTTTCTGAAGGTTAAGTTCCCTTACTTTCGTTTGTGCTTCAGCAAAGCTTACGTTAAAAATTCGTTCAAATGGGCCATTCAGTTTGGAGTAAATGTGTTTGACAGCAGATTTTATGGCTGTTTTGTTTGGTTTAAGTTTACTTTGTGCCTTCAAACCACTTTTACCAACTATATCTTGCACAATTTCTCGAGGCCTAACAGTATCTCCATTAGGAAAGAGAGTATGGATGGCGAAATAATGAACTTGGCAACCTCCACATTTTGACTATTTATGCTGCTTTTTCTGTGACATTGGAAGAACTTTCCAGTTTGCAGCCGAAAATGTGTTTATGTACTGTGATCGGCTTTTGGAATTCATATTCCGGAAAGAGCTGTAAACTGCTTTAGAATTTTTGATATAAGTCGAGCGTTCGACGGCAAAGATGTCTCGACTGTCCTCTTCGAAGATTCCAAGGTAGTTCTTCCATCTCTCACCAGGGTCAGTTTCAATCGAACTGCTTCCAACTTTATGCCAGCTCTCTTTTACAGCAACTCTTGCAAATCCACAATTAAACACGACCGACATGACTAATCCACACGACTGCACTGGCGCGATAATCTGTTTAACTGCAAATGTTAACGATCGCGAAGTATTTCGTGAAGAGTTTCTGAAGATATCGTTGTGCGTATACCGCGCTATTTTTCGACTTTGGCGAAAAAATGTTACTTTATTCTTGTTATATGATACGATTTTAGTGTAGAATAACAGATGTCGTTATTTGTTAAGCCTTTTTATCGAAGCAAAGAGAAGGGAAGCTGGTAAGTTAATCTTAGTTTTATTACTTCGAAGTTGATCTCTCGATCAACTAAAGGTATAAAATTAACGTAAGAAAAACCAAAAAAGGGTAAAATTCCATCATAATCATACCAAGTTTCCCGTCTTCAATCTTAAAATGAGCTGGTTGGGATTTGGTAATGTTTAAGCCTTCAAATTACCTCTTTCGAGTTCTTGAAGTCTGCTTTCTGTCCTCCATATTGGAACTTTGCGCCCTCGCCACATAAACGTTTACTGAAATTCCCATTGGCTTACTCTGAGCCATGACAACAGCGGCTTTCTTTCATGAACCACGCACTCGCGTGTGAAGATGGCGGACAAGCGACTCCACACGCAGTTGCGAGTTTCCCACCGCTTTCCTTGTGTAATTTGCAATGTTTTTCAACTAAAGGCAAGCTTATAATGTTGATTTTCTTCACCACGGGTGGAACCACGAGTGCAAATATTTGTGCTAAAAAGCTTACGAGAATGGTGTTGTTATTGCAAACCAAAACTCGATCGAATCCACCTCGGACAGGGATAAATTTTGGCTGGCATTCCAAGCGTAAAACTAATAAATGGTATCTCATCTATTCATAGCCACTGTTGCTTTCCGACTTTCTGTTTGTTTAGTGGTGGGAATTTACTTCAGAACACAACCAACGAATTTGGCGCGTAAAGTAACCGTTGCTGAAGGTATCATATCGTATCATATTACTTTCCGGTAAATTAGTAATACATGCAGAGAGGGCTGCTCCTAATGCACCTTTCTGCCAAGTCTGAGAAAAATCGGGTGCAAACTGCTTAAGTTTTTTGGTTTTTTTTTTTTTTTTTTCAAAAAAATGGTTTAAATGCTGGGTGACCCAGGCCTTAATTTACTTGAGCCACAACATCTCTAAGGACATTCAACTAATTTCTATTGAAAGAATATTTTCCAACAGAGACTCTATCCGTAAGGCAGGTAAGGCCAGGGAAGCTTTTTTTTAATTTCAAAAGGCAGGACAATTGATTCCAACGGTCTTGATATCCGCCAAGAAACGTATAAGATTTCAGTTTATTATTTACAGTCTTTTCCGTTATTTTTCCGTTACTCTTAGTATTTGAACTCAAATTTGCTGTAACTACCATATTTTATCACATCTTTCCAGTATTACGTCAACATCCACTTACTATATATATGTACAGAAAAGCAATCCAATGTAAACTCTCATTGTACCTGAAGAAGGCTGGTTTCGCCAGCCGAAATATAGTACACCACCAAATCTACGCTGTACCCGCTCTTTCTCAAAATATTTACCTTCTATATAGGCCATTATATGGGAGTACCCCTGACCGGGCTTTAAACCGAGTAGACATTAAGGGTTTGTTATGGCTAAAACTAAACTGATTGAATGCATTCATGGTCATTTGCTTTGTGACTTCCTCAATTTTGAACCTAAGCGGATTCAAAAGTTAAAACCTTCTTCCTTCAGGAACAATTCAATATATATCATTTACTTATTTTCTCTATGGTTAAGGAAAGAATGGAGGGAAGTATGTACAGTTCGATCACACAAGAAACAAACAAATATTTATTACACCCCTCAAGCTAATGTTACTTATTACCTTGCAACGGCAGACAAATAACTTATTACACCCGACAAGCCAATATTACTAAATACCTTGCAATGTTCCTCTTCAAAACCTTCTGAGCAGGAATACTGAATCCAGCTGAAAAAAAGTTAAGGAATAAATAATACTGTCAATACTGGTGGATCATTTAGATGCATCATTTGCAACTGATCATGAGTGACAGTGGTCACTTCAGAAAATAAACATGAAGGGAATTCTGACATAGTCACTAACTTGATCCAAACTGAGTAAAGAGAAAACAACAAAAAGTAACGCAAAATTCATCACAACTGGTTTATCACAAATAAATTACTTGTTCGCCGGTTATTAAGAAATGAGTAACAGTGAGCATTTTACCAAAACGGATGCTAATCAATGCGAGATCCTCGACGACAAGAAATGACTCTGCAAAATTTGATGATTTAATGCGGTTATCCATGCATTATCGAATCTTGTAGGAAACCAGCTTTATGCCTAGTATGCAATAAAAATGTAGAACTGGAGCGGAAAGCTGAAAAGTTCTCAAGAGAACTAACAAATGGAGCAGCAAGGAGAAGTCATTTCAAACTGCGCAACTGATCAGTGAAGCAGTCCATGAATTTGAACATTGATCGAAGTGAGATGACTGTTCCAATGCTCCGGAAAACTCAAGTAATGGTTTCGTTCGGCGAGGTTCAAAGTTGTAATGAGAACGGGTACATTATACGAGGCGCCGGTCTTGCTTAGCTTTAAGTAAGACTTAAGGGTTTGTTATGGCTAAAACTGATTGAATGCATTCTTCATCGTCATTTGCTTTGTGACACCCTCAATTTTCAATTCTAGCGGATTCAAAAACTAAAACCTTCTCTGTTCAGGAACAATTCAAGATACATCATTTACTTACTTACTTTCTCGATGTGCGAGAAAAGAATGGAGGGCAGTAAATACATTGCTGTTCGATCACACAAGAAACAAATAATTTAGCACCGTGACCCCTCAAGCTAATTGTTACTTATTACCTTGCAACGACAGACAAATATCTGATTACACCCAGCAAGCTAATATTACCAAATACCTTGCAATGTTCCTCTTTAAAACCTTGTGAGCAGGAATAATGAATCCGGCTGAACAAAAAATTAAGGGATAAATAATACTGGTGGATCATTTGGGTGCGTCATTCGCAACTGATCATGAGTGACGGTGATCATGATCACTTTATAAAATAAACATATCAGGAATTCTGACATAGTCACTAACTTGATCCAAACTGAGTAAAGAGAAAACAACAAAAAGTAACGCAAAATTCATCAGAACTGGTTTATCACACATAAATTATTACTTGTTCGTGTTATTAAGAAATGAGTAACAGTGAGCAACTTACCAAAATGGGTGCTAATCGACGTGAGGTCCTCGACAACAAGAAATGACTCTGCAAAATTTGATGATTTAATGTGGTTATCCATTTTAACTTTCATAACACAAATCATTTATGCCTAGTATGCAAAAAGAGTGGAACTGGAGCGGAAAGCTGAAAAGTTCTCAAGAGAACGGATCGAGGTGAGATGACTGTTCCATTACTCCAAACAATTCAAGTAATGCTTTCGTTCGGCGAGGTTCAAAGTTGTAATGAGAACGCATACATTATGCGAGGCTCTGGTCTTGCTTAACTTTATGTAAGACTTAAAAGCGAGTGGACATTAAAGGTTTGTTATGGCCAAAACTGATTCAATGCATTCTTAATCGTCATTTGCTTTGTCACACCCTCAATTTTGAAGCTAAGCGGATTCAAAAACTAAAATCTCCCTTCAGAAACAATTCAAGATACATCATTTACTTACTTTCTCGATGTGTAAGGAAAGAATGTGGAGGACAGTATATAGTTCGATCACACAAGAAACAAATTTAGTACACCCCTCAAGCCAATGTTACGTATTGATGGGGGCGTTGGGATTTTCGGTTTTGGCCACTTTTCACTTTTTAGGCCGGTTTTTCGGTTTTAGTGACTCTTACGGTTTCGGGTTTTCCCTTTTTTGAGCATATGGTTTTCGGTTTTCAGCCAAAATTCAACCGGATTTTCGGGTCTGGTATCCAACGCGGCTTTCGGTTTTGCCTATTCCGTTTCTGATTTCTGGTTTCCTCAATCGAGAGAGCGTGCCACGGGAGTTCTCAAAGGACTCCAAACGCAGAGGTCAACTCAAGGACTTTTTTCTTGCCTGACCCTGCAGTTATTCTCTGCCTAAACAGAGGGTTGTTTTTCTGCCAAAGCGGGTTAGCACTGAGCTTGTCTGTATATGTGTCACAAAGTGTCTCGCCTTTTTTTGGTGTACCATAATAATCGAGGAGCGAGGCATTGGGTCTTAGACACCTTTTGTTGTTGCGGTTGACGGAGCAGTTCAGTCGCCTTTCATCAATTTGATGATGAATGTGACCCGGCCTGGATTTGCGGAATTATATCAATGCCATATGTGGGTTGAGTTTTTCCCCGAATACACTCTCCCGTTTTCCCCTCTCGTCAAAAAAGAAACAACGTTTGATTCGATCTACTTCAATTTAATGTGATTTGATTTCATTCACAGTTTTTTCAATTAGGGGCCAAGAATGTTGGATTTCAATGATCTCATCAACAACTGTATGTTAGTGGGTCACGTGATTAAGCAGGTGAAGCGGATAACTTCCTGAATGTTTGTGAGATGAGATTTTCTTTCATATAATCTGAATGCGTGTCACTCACTGTTGTTCTAATGAAACATGGATTGCGCGACAGCCCAAGCTTTTAGTGAAATGGCTAATAGAGCGTTTTTACGTGACGTCACGGCAGTCATGTTGGTGTTCCAAAACAAAGAAATGGCGGCAATGATGGTGTACCAAACTAATCCGCTGGGAAGTGAACTCTATTTTTATGCAAAGACTTTCTTTTTTTTTCCAGGAATCCAACGTGGCTGCTGGTCACGAGAGTGAAAACGCATTATACGCTGGAGGAAAGCTTTCGACTACAATTTGTACACGTGTGGTGTTTTCTTAGACTTTTTAAAGGCCTTTCACTGTAAACTATATGACCTTGTTAAACAAGTTGTTAGCCTACGGAATAAGAGAGACTCCTTTAATCATAGTTACTTTTAAAATAGGCAAGCATGTTGAATTGCATGGGTGTTTTATCGACGTTAAACCCGCGAGGCGAACGCGGGTGATTTTTAGACCTAATAAAACACGCAAATGTGAGCGAATTTTGTGGAAAAATCCGACTCAAAGCACTTCTTGGCTTGTCAACGATTCCTGAAATGATTTTTTGTTCTCGCTCGTCCCTCGAGTCAAGGGTTTTGCAATTTTCTCCTGCTTTCTTTCATTCGCCCACTGCACAAAAACGTTTTTTCAGTGTTATGTGCTTTTTTTAGTGTCTTCATATCTTCGCTCATTTGTCTCAGTTCTTAAATAAATTCATGGGTCACCGCTTCGAAACAAGACGCCTTTGTTTGAAAAACAGCCACAGAACAAATTCTTCACTGTTGCTAATGATTTTAAGTAATTTTGCCCGCATATTTTACCAAAATTAACAAGTGATGCCCTATGCCATTGCCCTCTACGATAGTAAAGACAAAACTTGAAAATTTATTGTCAGGTATCGACGTCCTCTACACGATAAATTTGGTCATTTCATGTACGAGAACTGCAAAGAAATGTATTAAAATGTGAAATGCACGTTCGGGGCGTGCACAGCCTTTGTTTTTGTTCCAGCATTAAGCCCGTTGTTTTATGACGCTCTGGTAGCCGTCGTGCTTACGTAAGCTCCACAGTAGGGACCTTACGATAAGAAGACGACGACGACGATGACGGCTACGAAAACGCCGCAAAACAATAGAGTTAATAAACAAAAACAAAGGCTCTGCACGCCATGATGCGTTTTGCATTTTAGTATATTTCTTTGCCGTCCTCGTCCTCGTCCTTGTCCTGACAAGGACGTGAATTAACTATAACTTTAAAGTTGTGTAGATGACGTGAGAACCTGACGAAACATTTTTAACTTCCTTCCCAAACAGACACTCCCTTCATGCCAAATTTTTCCTGCAATGTTGATAGACACTTTCCATTCCGAACGACTTGGGAGGTATCACGAAATTATTACAATAACGGGAAATAATATTTTTACAGGCCGTACTTCACTTGAACTGAATTCAATGAATTCGATTCGGATCATGTAAAGTACGGCGTCTGAACCGGGCCTAAGAAGCTAAAACGTTGGGAAGTAAAAGTTGTCTGATCTCTTAATTTGTTTGCATTTTAAATTTAAAGACTGCAAACCTCGGAGAGGGGGGACTTTGCATATGCATATGCATATGCTTATCGAATTTTTTGAATTAAACTCCTAAGGGAAACCAATCTGGGCGTGGCCCAGGCTTTTTTTGACCCCTAAATGAGACCATATTTAAACACATTAAATAGACATTTTTAAATTTCTTCTCGTGCAACTCTGAACGCGACCTTGACGGCTACATGTGGGCTACATAAGAGGGCGCTTTTCCATGAACACCCCAAGTGAGACAAAATCCGAAATTTACACCCCTAAGCCAGCGAGACGACGAGCATTCCCGGCCCTTTAATATACGAGTCTCCTCCCCGGGCTGCAAACAGTTTGCTTAGGCAAACGTCCAGATTTCTTTTCGCGATTTCGAAAACTTCCAGAACGTCAAAAGCTACTGTAGGTAATAATTTTGTTGCTTGATCTGTTAATTAAATTTTCTTTCTGCAATCTTTAAATTTTCAATGCGAACCAGTTAGGAGACGACAATCGATATCAATATCTACAATGCAGGTCAAAAGTAGTTGGGACACCTGTCCAATAATCATGTATTCGAAGTTCAGTGGGCTTTTTGGGGTCACAATTGGAGCGTACCACCCCCCTCCCCCCCAAACAATGTTGGAAGATGCAGATAAACAGTATTTTTGTTGAAATCTGTGTTGTAGTGTCAAATCTCAACATTGCTTGGGGGGGAGGGGGTGGGGGGAGATTATTTCAGTAGTATCTCGCTAAGTGCTAAGTGGAGGCAGTGTTGTCCAGTGGTTAGGGCGCTTGCCTTGAGATCCGGAGATCCCGGGTTCAAGACCCGCTCTGACCACTCGTCGAATTTGATCCTGGTAGTCCCTGGTTCAACTTCCCAGCTGCACTTGTAAATAGCCAACAAGTTTGCCTCCGGCTAGTTGGGATTCTTAATAGGTGTTGTTGTTGTGTTCTGTTGTTTCGTTGATTGTTTCATTGGCCCTGAAAAACCCCTATGGGGAGCGGTCAATTAAGTATGTATTGTAAGTGTCCCATCACTTTTGACCTGCATTGTCTGAAAACGACTAGTTGGGAAAAAGTGCTGTTAACGTGGTCAAGGGATACCAAGTTTCTGGCATAACTATAATACGGAATTTGCGACGGTAATAAACGATGTTTGGCGTGACCAAACGAGTGTACGAATGCGCGCGGACGGCGTTCTAGTGAAATTTTGACTAGTGTGACGTTATGTATATGCATTCGAAATGACTTAAAACTGCGCTGTTTATTGGAAAACGTTTGGAGTGTTAGTTCTGTCAATGTTTTAGCGTGAAAAGAAGTGGAATATGGTTTTCACAAAACAAATACTAGCATCGAAGAGAGCATTAGCGTGGTATTTAAACAAATACAGTCACTATTCGTATCGACAAATCGCACAAGATTGTGGAATTTCAAAATCGAGTGTACAGAGAATATGCAGTGGAGAACTTCCCGGAACTGTTAAAGAGTCTTCAACTTCCACGAGAACCGGGAGACCAAGACAACTAAGCCAACGGGATCTGAGATTACTGCTCCGTACAATGAAACAATTACGGAAAAGGAATGTCCACGTGACAGTCAAGGGGTTAGTGGAGGAGAGTGGCCTTAATTTTGATAGAGCGAGTAGAAGAACATATTCTCGATATTTAAATGAGCTCGGGTACTCATACTTTTCAGCTAGGAGAAAGGGGATTCTGCTTGAAAACGATAAAAGTTGCGCGTGAAATTTGCTCGTAAAATGAAGCGGGAGGTGGCAAGAAATTCTGAATTCTGGACTAACGAAGTTTCGTTTTATTTGGATGGTGTATCTTTCGTGCATAAGTATAATCCACAGAGCGGCGCAGCCTCGAACAGATCAAGGGTATGGCGTAGGAAAGACGAAGGCCTTGAGGTAACCGCGAAGGGTTCGAAAGAGTTGGCCGGAGGGAGAAGATTGCATGTTGTGGTGGCGATAGCATACGGGAAAGGAGTTATTCTAAAAGTGCCGTACGAAAAAATGACCGGTGATTTTTTTCGAAACTTCATAAGGGAACATTTCAACATTACGTTTGCGCAAGCTGGTCCCAAAACAGATGGAAGACGTTTATTTGTTATGGATAACGACCCGTCGCAAACAAGCAGGTTAGCTAGGGATGCGTTAGAAGAGATAGAGGCTGAATTTCATGAAATCCCTCCGCGTTCACCGGACCTAAATCCTATCGAGAACATATTTCATCTTGTAAAGAGATATTTAGAATCCGAAGCAATATCTAGAAATATCACAAGGGAGTCGTTTGAGGAATTTCAAGCTAGAGTTTTAAGAGCTTTTGATTGTATTTGTACTGAAACTATAGATAACACAATTGCCAGTTTGAACAAAAGGATAGAAGCTATCCTTGCCTCTAAAGGCGGTAGAACCAAATATTAATCACGCAATGCGGAACTGTGAAAACTGAACATGCTTTATTATTTACACTTCAGTATATTCTGTGAATTTCTAAAGCGTGTAAAGTGTAACTTCATTTTCATGCTATCTGAGGAAAATGCTTGTGTAAATTGTAATTGTCACTTTGTAAAACTCGTGACAACGAGAAGTTTATCACATGCGTGACATTTGCATTTTGTTGACGTAAAGAACTGAACATTACTCACTACAATACTCACTTTAAATAGTGGAGATTTATGCAAATTGAAAACGTATTTGACATTAAATGAACACAAATTTAGAAAGTATGTATGTTTTCTTTAGTTTGAAGAAACTATTTCTTTCATTATATGAGTTATTGCGCATTTTCAACTCAGTACTCAGTAAAAGCACAAGAAAAGAAAGCTATTAATTAGCTCTTTATATAAAACATTCAATTTACTGAGTAATGTTGTAAACTCTATTCAGACACGTTCCTTTGGAGCGCATTATACAACAATTGTTTTTATATACTCAACAAGAGTAGCCGGCCATAGTTTATTTTTAAACACTGTTCTTCATTGATGCGAAATGAATGCAAACGTTACTGAGTATTGTCGCGAGCATCATGTCGCCGTCAGTCAGCAATGTAAACATTGCTAGAATTCTCTAGAATGAATCGTGCAAAACAATGTCCACAGGGCGCGATTTCTCGCTGTTCACTCTGTGAAATGCCGGCTTCCAGAACCGGAAAAAAGACCATCTAATGTCCATCATGTTTGTGTTTGTCTGATCTATTGCACCGGCTCTAATGAAAACAATCGGGGCATCCGATGTAGCAAAAAAAGGCGTGTCGCGCGTTAGTTCAATATCTCTTAAACAAAAGTTCTTTGGTGCGGGTAAATGGATTGTATCGCCCTCTAGCGCCTGGAGAAGATCAGCCCACGCGATTATTGTTGGATTCCACCGAAAGTCATTCAAAAGAATGACTTCTGCTTGTTCCGCGCCAACCCATGCGAAGGAGCCCGTTGCTGGATTACAGAACGTGTTATAAATTATTTTCAATGGCGATAACATAAAAGTCTTTCCAGAATTGGCAGTTCCATACAAATAAATATTCCGGAATTTTCCTCGACCTTTAGACAGGGCTGTATAAATCGCATTGCAGAAAACCGAGGGGATTATTCCTTGGTTGTCGAGAACCTCATTTGCCGCCACAAACCACCTTCCTTCGCAACCGTCCACGCATGGCGCATCTTTAGATTCTTGTAAGAGCTGTATTCGCGATTTCTTCAGGCGAAGACACTGCTCTTCAGCGTGAGAAAATTCTTTCGCTAATGATAATGCTTCATCCACCGCTTTATTCCCGCGGTTTGCTATAAACTCGGCCAGACAGCGTTTTCCTTCTCGTTCTTGAACCATCGCCAAACATACAAGCTCCAGCCTTGTGGATATTGACTTCTGTTGAATTAGTTTACAAACGTCAAAAACACTTAGCCGTGGATCTTTGATCTTTCTTTGCTTCGATACCCCGCCTAGTTTGCGTTTTCTTTTGTTAGAAGCGATTGCATTTTCCGTTCGAGGACAAGTAGTTAAGTCTGGATGACCCACAGAATGAACCGCTTCGAGGTCTGATTTCGTGACATACTTGTAGGCGCTGTAATATGTATTGTGGCGGTCACTGAAATGAACTTCGATGTGGAATTTTTGGCTCAAGTATCTCTTTACTTGTAGCCATCTACCTCTCTTCTTCAGTTTTACCGCCATGTGAAAATGGTACTTGTTGAGATCGCCATCGGCATCGGTAGTGGCATGACCCTCCATGCTTACCACCCAGTGAGAGATTTCAATGTTAAAGCTATTCCATGCCTCTATTATCGCTTCGCCAAACGTCTCTCTACGGAACTTTTCAGTGTCTGCGCGACTGTACGTTATAATGTAAACAACTCTCTGGCTTTCTGAAGCCTCCATTTTCTCATTGAGGACAACACTCTAAAGAGCTTTCAGAGCCGCGCGCTCACAGTATAACACGATTTCTAGGGTAACAACAGACCTTGTGGGCAGCGGATGGCATATCCGATTTAATAAACAAAACACCACGTTTTGAACTCTTTGAAAGTGAAATAAAGCTCATCGTTTCTTAAGCGTTACAACAGTGTGAACATGCAAGTTGTTATTTTTTACCCCGACTCACTGATCTGCATGGTATTCATTTGTCTATCTTTTTCCTGATATACACCTGTTGCGCCTTTCCCTTATCCATACTCTAATATGACAATACGAAAAGTGCGGCAATTGAAATTCCTTGTATATTGTTCACAAATATGTTCTTCTTGCTTACCAAACAAGAGTTCTCATAAGAAGCCCCGCTTTTCATCGACCAATAGGCCACAAACCTGATCTCTTTCAAATACTCACTTTCAGACAATGCAGGTCAAAAGTAGTTGGGACACCTGTCCAATAATCATGTATTCCAAGTTAAGTTGGCTTTTTGGGGTCACAATTGGAGCGTACCACCCCCCTCCCCCCCAAACAATGTGGGAAGATGCGGATAAACAGGATTTTTGTGGAAATCTGTGTTGTAGTGTCAAATCTCAACATTGCTGGGGGGGGAGGGGGTGGGGGAGATTATTTCAGTAGTATCTCGCTAAGTGCTAAGTGGAGGCAGTGTTGTCCAGTGGTTAGGTCGCTTGTCTTGAGATCCGGAGGTCCCGGGTTCAAGACCCTCTTTGACCACTCGTCGAATTTGATCCTGGTAGTCCCTGGTTCAACTTCCCAGCTACACTTGTAAATAGCCAACTGGTTTGCCTCCGGCTAGTTGGGATTCTTAACAGTTGTTGTTGTTGTGTTCTGTTGTTTCGTTGATTGTTTCATTGGCCCTGAAAAGCCCCTATGGGGAGCGGTCAATTAAGTATGTATTGTAAGTGTCCCATCACTTTTGACCTGCATTGTCTGAAAACGACTAGTTGGGAAAAAGTGCTGTTAACGTGGTCAAGGGATACCAAGTTTCTGGCATAACTATAATACGGAATTTGCGACGGTAATAAACGATGTTTGGCGTGACCAAACGAGTGTACGAATGCGCGCGGACGGCGTTCTAGTGAAATTTTGACTAGTGTGACGTTATGTATATGCATTCGAAATGACTTAAAACTGCGCTGTTTATTGGAAAACGTTTGGAGTGTTAGTTCTGTCAATGTTTTAGCGTGAAAAGAAGTGGAATATGGTTTTCACAAAACAAATACTAGCATCGAAGAGAGCATTAGCGTGGTATTTAAACAAATACAGTCACTATTCGTATCGACAAATCGCACAAGATTGTGGAATTTCAAAATCGAGTGTACAGAGAATATGCAGTGGAGAACTTCCCGGAACTGTTAAAGAGTCTTCAACTTCCACGAGAACCGGGAGACCAAGACAACTAAGCCAACGGGATCTGAGATTACTGCTCCGTACAATGAAACAATTACGGAAAAGGAATGTCCACGTGACAGTCAAGGGGTTAGTGGAGGAGAGTGGCCTTAATTTTGATAGAGCGAGTAGAAGAACATATTCTCGATATTTAAATGAGCTCGGGTACTCATACTTTTCAGCTAGGAGAAAGGGGATTCTGCTTGAAAACGATAAAAAGTTGCGCGTGAAATTTGCTCGTAAAATGAAGCGGGAGGTGGCAAGAAATTCTGAATTCTGGACTAACGAAGTTTCGTTTTATTTGGATGGTGTATCTTTCGTGCATAAGTATAATCCACAGAGCGGCGCAGCCTCGAACAGATCAAGGGTATGGCGTAGGAAAGACGAAGGCCTTGAGGTAACCGCGAAGGGTTCGAAAGAGTTGGCCGGAGGGAGAAGATTGCATGTTGTGGTGGCGATAGCATACGGGAAAGGAGTTATTCTAAAAGTGCCGTACGAAAAAATGACCGGTGATTTTTTTCGAAACTTCATAAGGGAACATTTCAACATTACGTTTGCGCAAGCTGGTCCCAAAACAGATGGAAGACGTTTATTTGTTATGGATAACGACCCGTCGCAAACAAGCAGGTTAGCTAGGGATGCGTTAGAAGAGATAGAGGCTGAATTTCATGAAATCCCTCCGCGTTCACCGGACCTAAATCCTATCGAGAACATATTTCATCTTGTAAAGAGATATTTAGAATCCGAAGCAATATCTAGAAATATCACAAGGGAGTCGTTTGAGGAATTTCAAGCTAGAGTTTTAAGAGCTTTTGATTGTATTTGTACTGAAACTATAGATAACACAATTGCCAGTTTGAACAAAAGGATAGAAGCTATCCTTGCCTCTAAAGGCGGTAGAACCAAATATTAATCACGCAATGCGGAACTGTGAAAACTGAACATGCTTTATTATTTACACTTCAGTATATTCTGTGAATTTCTAAAGCGTGTAAAGTGTAACTTCATTTTCATGCTATCTGAGGAAAATGCTTGTGTAAATTGTAATTGTCACTTTGTAAAACTCGTGACAACGAGAAGTTTATCACATGCGTGACATTTGCATTTTGTTGACGTAAAGAACTGAACATTACTCACTACAATACTCACTTTAAATAGTGGAGATTTATGCAAATTGAAAACGTATTTGACATTAAATGAACACAAATTTAGAAAGTATGTATGTTTTCTTTAGTTTGAAGAAACTATTTCTTTCATTATATGAGTTATTGCGCATTTTCAACTCAGTACTCAGTAAAAGCACAAGAAAAGAAAGCTATTAATTAGCTCTTTATATAAAACATTCAATTTACTGAGTAATGTTGTAAACTCTATTCAGACACGTTCCTTTGGAGCGCATTATACAACAATTGTTTTTATATACTCAACAAGAGTAGCCGGCCATAGTTTATTTTTAAACACTGTTCTTCATTGATGCGAAATGAATGCAAACGTTACTGAGTATTGTCGCGAGCATCATGTCGCCGTCAGTCAGCAATGTAAACATTGCTAGAATTCTCTAGAATGAATCGTGCAAAACAATGTCCACAGGGCGCGATTTCTCGCTGTTCACTCTGTGAAATGCCGGCTTCCAGAACCGGAAAAAAGACCATCTAATGTCCATCATGTTTGTGTTTGTCTGATCTATTGCACCGGCTCTAATGAAAACAATCGGGGCATCCGATGTAGCAAAAAAAGGCGTGTCGCGCGTTAGTTCAATATCTCTTAAACAAAAGTTCTTTGGTGCGGGTAAATGGATTGTATCGCCCTCTAGCGCCTGGAGAAGATCAGCCCACGCGATTATTGTTGGATTCCACCGAAAGTCATTCAAAAGAATGACTTCTGCTTGTTCCGCGCCAACCCATGCGAAGGAGCCCGTTGCTGGATTACAGAACGTGTTATAAATTATTTTCAATGGCGATAACATAAAAGTCTTTCCAGAATTGGCAGTTCCATACAAATAAATATTCCGGAATTTTCCTCGACCTTTAGACAGGGCTGTATAAATCGCATTGCAGAAAACCGAGGGGATTATTCCTTGGTTGTCGAGAACCTCATTTGCCGCCACAAACCACCTTCCTTCGCAACCGTCCACGCATGGCGCATCTTTAGATTCTTGTAAGAGCTGTATTCGCGATTTCTTCAGGCGAAGACACTGCTCTTCAGCGTGAGAAAATTCTTTCGCTAATGATAATGCTTCATCCACCGCTTTATTCCCGCGGTTTGCTATAAACTCGGCCAGACAGCGTTTTCCTTCTCGTTCTTGAACCATCGCCAAACATACAAGCTCCAGCCTTGTGGATATTGACTTCTGTTGAATTAGTTTACAAACGTCAAAAACACTTAGCCGTGGATCTTTGATCTTTCTTTGCTTCGATACCCCGCCTAGTTTGCGTTTTCTTTTGTTAGAAGCGATTGCATTTTCCGTTCGAGGACAAGTAGTTAAGTCTGGATGACCCACAGAATGAACCGCTTCGAGGTCTGATTTCGTGACATACTTGTAGGCGCTGTAATATGTATTGTGGCGGTCACTGAAATGAACTTCGATGTGGAATTTTTGGCTCAAGTATCTCTTTACTTGTAGCCATCTACCTCTCTTCTTCAGTTTTACCGCCATGTGAAAATGGTACTTGTTGAGATCGCCATCGGCATCGGTAGTGGCATGACCCTCCATGCTTACCACCCAGTGAGAGATTTCAATGTTAAAGCTATTCCATGCCTCTATTATCGCTTCGCCAAACGTCTCTCTACGGAACTTTTCAGTGTCTGCGCGACTGTACGTTATAATGTAAACAACTCTCTGGCTTTCTGAAGCCTCCATTTTCTCATTGAGGACAACACTCTAAAGAGCTTTCAGAGCCGCGCGCTCACAGTATAACACGATTTCTATGTAAACAACAGACCTTGTGGGCAGCGGATGGCATATCCGATTTAATAAACAAAACACCACGTTTTGAACTCTTTGAAAGTGAAATAAAGCTCATCGTTTCTTAAGCGTTACAACAGTGTGAACATGCAAGTTGTTATTTTTTACCCCGACTCACTGATCTGCATGGTATTCATTTGTCTATCTTTTCCTGATATACACCTGTTGCGCCTTTCCCTTATCCATACTCTAATATGACAATACGAAAAGTGCGGCAATTGAAATTCCTTGTATATTGTTCACAAATATGTTCTTCTTGCTTACCAAACAAGAGTTCTCATAAGAAGCCCCGCTTTTCATCGACCAATAGGCCACAAACCTGATCTCTTTCAAATACTCACTTTCAGACAATGCAGGTCAAAAGTAGTTGGGACACCTGTCCAATAATCATGTATTCCCA
>NC_090884.1:49414508-49422008 GCF_036669925.1 Montipora capricornis
TCAAGTTACCGATGATATAGCCATCAAGCACAGGAACCGTTGTAGACACTTTCTGGACCTGGTGAAGCAGTTAAGGAAGCGATGGAGAGAAGACATTCTGTCAACTCTTAACACGCGAAAGAAATGGAGAGAGGCGAAAGACAATCTTAAAGTTGGGGATGTAGTGCTCGTTGTTGATCAGAATGCCCCACGCTGCTTAGGCCAGAAACTTATCCGCCCGATAACGAGACTGTGCCCGTTGAACGTTGCTGATCAGGCAGAATACGTGACCTAGAGAGAAGAACTGAGGATCCGGAGCCGCTCTTCGGGGGAAAGGATGGACACGGGATCAACCTGAACTTGTTTGTTTGTAAGCGCCAGGCACTATCCCCGTGTGGGGACTGGATCTAGTTGAATAAAAAGAGATTGCGTTTGCACATGCAAGGACTGTAGATTTGAGTTTTGAACCGGGCTTTCGAACAGAATTTCTCGCGCCCTAGAATATCCAAGGCGTTTAGAGAGACCTTCGCCAAGGGTTTCCCATACCTCACAACAGTAATTTAAGTGGGGTTGCACTATGGCATTACGTATAGCGACCAGAGTTTCTCTGTCCACAAACTCTCTTATTCTCCTGATTGCTCCTATACCGGACTTAAGATTTTTGGCTATGCTATCGACATGCTTATCCCAAGACAGAAATTGGTCAATTTCAACACCGAGAACCTTACTATGGGTAAAGAATGAATGAAGGGGTAGTTTCTAAAGAAACTGTTTAGCTTTTAGAATCTCTGTACGGTGGCCAATTTACATTATCAACTCCGTTGATAAAACCAAATTTTTGTATCTTACTATGGGTAACTTGTTTTAAGGAATTGTGACCGATCCCTATACTAATCAACCAAGGTTAATTGAATAGGAAATTGATTGGTGTTTTATCAATAATAAGCATTGAGCTTAGGTATTTTCAGGGGGGTAACTCAAACTTATCCAAAATTTAAATCAACAACTTAAATTTGTGTATCTGCAGACAAAACATCTCTATCATATCATGATGATACTGTTTCTTAAGGTGGCTCAAACCGGTTTCAAAAATTGGTAGGAGATCTGTTATTAGAAAGATTAACTCTACAACACTGTTTCACATAGTGGTAATGTTATGGTAACATATGAAACACCAATAATTGCTAAACAAGATGCACATATTAATATGACGTAATAAATTACCATGGCAACAAAGTAACCATTTATAAATGCTCTATATTTTGCGTTTAAGCGCTTATATCTCAAAAACGAACAAGGTGATCCCCATTTTTTATTGCTAAAAAGTGATTTGCAGGCTAAGAAAAAACTCTCTCTGCAAAGTTTTAAAAAAAAATTCTCGAGTGGATTCAGAGCCACCTTAATATTTTTCAATTGTGAAGATTTCTATGAATCTGCGGCAGATAATTTTTTTAAACTTTGCAGAAATTTTTAACCTAGCATGCTACTCACTCTCCAGCAATAAAAAAATGGGCGTCACCTAGTTCGTTTTTGAGATATATGCGTTTAAAGACAAAATATAGGCTGGTTTTAGATGGATCTTTTGTTGCCATGGTAACCTGTTACGTCACATTTATGAGTGCATCTTGTCAAGCATCTATTGGTGTTTCATATGACATCACAACATTACCATTGAGTGAAAAACTTTGGTAGATTAAATCCTTCCAAATAGTACAGTTTTGAAAGTGTTAAAACTAGTTTGAGCCTCCTTAAAGTGCCCCTGTGACCAAAAAAACCAAATCATACTTTTCTTTGGATTTCAAAACTATGTTAACAAAACACTACGTGACCCACGTTTTAAGCCTTGATTACAAAAAGACACTTCTGTATTTTAACTGTAATTTTCCTATTTAATGGTCCGCCATTACTAACATTATGTTCTTGAGAGAGCTGGATCGAGGAGAAAATGACGTCAAAGGCTCACTAGTTTAAGGATGCAATACGTGTGTACGCCACAGAATCAATATGCAGCACGGGAGTTTTGGGCTTTCAGACTTTTAAACTCACGCTTTGCATATATACTAAGCTGCGTTCACTCGCTGAAATTTTAAGCTAGTGAGCCTCTGACGTCACTTTTCCCTGGATCCAACTGTCTGAGGTCCAATCGGTCAGTTTTGAACGTGAGTAATGAGGGACCGTGAAATCCAAAACTTACAGTCAAAGTAAACGGCCTTTGGATAAGTGGAAGTGGTTTTTTTGATCACAGGGGCACTTTAAATAACTCATTTTTAGGCTTCAGCTACTATTGATTTATCATGAGATTCCTCCGGATGCGAAGGACCCCCATTTGATTACTGACTTTAGTCCCCGAGCCACTCTATACTCTATCCTAGTGCAACTGATCTGTTCCTAAACATGGAGCTTGAGGCTTATTACGTGGAGCATTGTCCTTGTTTCTTTTTTAATTTTTTAACAAGGGCTAGTGAGCGGCACAAAGGAAGACTGTTTGTAGTTGTTTACTTATCGCTTATTTCCGATGCATTTAATCTCAAACTGAAACTTCTTCAGGGAATGACTACAACTATCATAGGGCAGCATATATAGCATACAGGGTGTGCTAAGTTTAGCCTACACCTTACCATGGATAATAACTAAAATATGCTGAGTTACGCTGACTACTGGGTGTCACAAGAAACGCCTAAATACTTATGTTATTGCGTGTTGTTGTATTTTGGGGGTCATACAATTAGCGCTAATCGTATAAAAAAGGTTGAATTTTGCCGTTTTGTGTGGGATGAATATATATTTTAAATAATAAAGATATTTCAACTCCTGGTTTACACTAAAAAAAAATATAATAAATAAAGGAAGAAACAAGTATTTATATAATTGGTGAACTCACTGTAATTAGCCATTTCAACCCGAGCTAGTAGCTAATATCTCCGAGCATTGAACATATACAATTGTTAAGAATCCCAACTGGCGCGAGGAAAACCAGTTGGTTATTTTACAAGTGCACCGGGAAGTTGAACCAGGGACTACCTGAAACAAATTCAGTGAGTGGTAAGAACGCGGTCTTGAACCCGGGATATCTGGATCTCAAGGGACGGGCCCTAACCACTCGGCCACAATACCTCCACTCAAATTAATTATGATTGGTTCCCAGGTGCCTATTTTTGTACTTGGAGTTGGTGCTAGAAAATGCAACAAAGGGTCTTCTTATTAATTAAGATTTTCGCTTTTGTGTTGCACTATGCTTGTTAATTGCAGTACAATTAAATTGAATTGATTGAAGGAAAAAGTTTGCTCAAATTGCTGCAATCATGTTTCCAAGATTCTAGAGTTGGACAATACTGGGAAAGGAACCCCAAACCCGAACCCTGCTATAAAAATGTGGTCACTGATTTTCAACACGTCAACTTCAGCCCCCCCCCCCCTCCCTACCTCCCACCCTCCCTCCCCCCCCCCTCCCTCGTTTTAAATCTTAAAATCTGTTGCTAGATAGATAGATAGATAGATAGATAGATAGATTTTATTGAAAACAATACATGGCAGCCAAGGGCTGAATTGCGTACTGTTAAAATGTAAATAATAAAAATTACCTAAGTATATAATAATGCTATATAATAAAGAACTATTACGTTCGAAAAGCTATTTACAAGATCTAAAATTAATTTATACCGTATTTATATTAAAACTTGACTTAATAATAAAACTATTTCTTGCGCGTTTCGTGTTTATTTTAGGAATGTCAAATTTGCGTGTTCGTCGAAGCGAATATTTGCAGGCCTGATGTGAAGGCGGCAATAATGCCCGTAGCCTATGATCTGAATCAATTAGGATCTCGTTGAAAAGCGTGGCACAAATATTACTGTGGTGGACGCTAAGCGGCGCTATCTCCATGTGAGTAAGAGCTTCATCGTAACTGAGGCTAGGGCACATGATTTTTAAAGCCCTCTTCTGAACTCGCTCTAGCTCATTAACTAAATACTTTGGGAGTGAGTAATAATACACAGGGATCGCATAATCTAAAACTGATCTTACACAAGTGATGTAAAATAACCCTAAGTCATTGCAGGGAACCTTGGCCTTTTTAGCTGAACTAAAAAGTATAGCCTTTTGGCTGCCTTTTTGATAACATCATTTACATGGGTGTTCCATGATAGATCACTTGTGATTGTTATTCCTAATAACTTTGCACTATCAACGAGCTCTAGCTCTTTGCCATGTACCCTAATTGGCTCAAATGTTGCCTTATTTCTAGCAAAAGAGATTCGGAGTTCTTTGCATTTCTCATTATTGAGTTGGACTCTGTTAGCCAGGGACCACTCGGCTACCTTATCAGCAATAATTTGGGCACTACTAACCTCGCCCTTTCCGACAACTTCAGATGCAGTAGTGTCGTCTACATATTTCCAGACACACGCGCCATTAATTACCAGGTCGTTTATCATAACTACAAACAACCAGGGCCCTAGTTTCGTCCCCTGAGGGACTCCTGAGGGGACTGAGCCCCACTCAGAGAGGCATCCCTCGGCCAGTTTGATTCTCTGGAACCGGTTACTTAGAAAATCAATAATCCAATTGATTACACTAAATGGAAGATCTAGCTTACCTAATTTATAGATTAGAATGGTATGATCTATCAGATCGAAAGCCTTTCTATAATCGAAAAGGATAGCTCTTACAGTAGATCCGTTGCCATCAGTTCCTGTGATCCACACATGGATCATGCTGAGCAAGGCGATAGTGGTGGAGGACTTTGGGACAGCTCCGTACTGGCTAGAATCCAGTACCTTCATCACAGCTGGCTTTAGATGATCAGTTACAACAAAGTCCTCAGCAACCTTGGACAGACATGGTGTTAGAGAGATGGGTCTCAGGTCCTTCTTCAGATTCTGCACAGGCGTTTTCTTCGGAAGAGGGGTGACATCAGCATATTTCCAGGAGCTGGGCAGACGCTGTTCGCTGAAGGAGGCGTTCACGATGGTTTTTACCGGGAAGGCGACCAAGCTTGCAAACTCTCTCAGTAGCCAGTTTTGAAGACCATCGAGTCCAGTAACCTTTGCGGGATTGAGCCTTGACAACAATTTGTAGGTTCTCTCTTCAGTTACCTCCAGGAATTTCGGGCAATCCTCCAGCGGCAAAGGGGTCAGCGGACTGGATCTGTATTCTTCTAGCGGCTCGAGGAAAGCCTTGTTAATGGTGTTAGCAATTTCCTCCGCAGTTTGATCTTGGATCTCTTCGACATCAAGTTTGCTTAACAGGTCGCAACTGCGAGATTGCATTCCACTTAATCGCTTAACCTCTTTCCACCAGGCTTTGGGATGTTCACCTTTCATTTGCTGCACTCTAGACTCGTAATAATTAGCCCTACATTCTTTTCTCTCACGGTTGACAGCGTTTCTATAGCGCTTAAACTGGACGGACGTAGCTCCGCTATTAAAAAAAGCCTCCTGCCTTTTCTGAATCAGCGACTTTAGTTTCTGGGACATCCAAGGAACGTCAGATGGAATTGCGCGGATCTTTCTCAAAGGCATAAGTAGATCGAGTCCAGTACTAATCACTTGTTGAAAAGTGTTCAACAACTCTTCGCAACTTTCAAGGGAATTAAATAATAGAGGCCAGTCCAGGGCACACAAATATCGTCCCATTGCTGCTTTACAGCTAGCTCTGGAGTCACGCTTATAGATGACTTTCCTGGTGTTCAAGTTCTCGGTTCTTACTTTGGGCGAGGCCATGATTATATTGTGGTCGGACAACCCAAAAGGTGGAAAAATTTCGGGAGAAACATAATGATCGTTCAAATTAGTCAACACAAAATCGAGAATTACATCCTTGCGAGTCGGGGATTTGACAATTTGCTTTAATCGGAAATGTTTTTTGATTCTTGATTCTAGAAACCAAAAGACTTGCGGCTGTGATTAAATAAAGGCAAGACCTCTTATTTTCATGTGGACCGATTTAAAAGGCACAATTTGTTGTAGTAACCTTGTGTCACATGTTCAGGTTATATATTATGGTAAGAGATTATGAAGGTAAGGGAAGTAATCCCTCATACTGCCCTATTCCCATCGTAATCCCGCTTAAGTTATTTTTAGATCTCCTACGAGATCCGGTATTCCCACGAGGGTTAACTGATAGCCAATCACATGTCCTCATTTTTACCAATGTTGACAGCTGAGCGAATTCCCACGCAATGATTCGCGTCGTTCGCGATTTACCATCAAACAAAAATGGCGGAGGATGTTGAGAGACAATCGTATATATACATTTTGTGGACGAACGTGACTTGTTGACTACAGAGTTAACCGATTACAATGACTTATGTTTTGAAACCTGTATCTTGGAAGGAACGAGTTATGTAACCGACAGGATTTTGTACAGAATGGCAAATGGAAGACTATAGTCGATAAGTACGATCTCTCTGACTTTAATAAACGCATTCTCGGTTTCCGTTGCGGGATTAAAAGATGTTGACTTAATTCTGATACGGTGATAGAGTAGGCAGATAGAGCTCTACAACAGTACCAAACATGAAAGGAAAACTTGAATCAAGCGTCCGATAAAAATTTTTGAACCCGTGTTATCGGATTCAAGTGAATTTGCAAAGCACGTATGTTAAATATAGCTGTCTCCTTAAAAAGAAATTTAACACGGTTTCGTATATGGCACAACCTTGAATGTGGTATCATTGAAAACTAGACAATTAAGCAATTTCAGTTATAGATGTTTGAAACCTGTATCTTGAAAGGATCGAGTTTTATAAGCGACAGAATTTTGTAAACATTGGCAATTCGCAGACTACAGTCAACAAGTAATATATCGCTGACTTGGTTAACGCGTTCTTGATTTTCTTCGCGGGATTAAAATATGACGACTTAATTCTTAGATATTCATAAATTAGACAGATATCAGACATGAAAGGAAAACTTAAACAGACAGTGCGATAAAAATGTATGAACAAGTGGTATCGCATGGAAGTCAATTTGCGAAGCACGCATGTTAAATATACCTGCATCTTTCAAAATTATTAAACTCGGTTTCGTACGTTGGACAGTGTTGAAATTGGTGTCACTGTAAAAAACACAGTTAAGCGATTTGAATGATATATCTTTGCATCTTGTATCTTGAAAGTAACGAGTTTTATAGGCGACAGAATTTTGTACACAATGAAATATCGCGGGACTACAGTCACCAAGTGGACTTAAACTATGGTGACTTAATTCTATGATATTCATAAATTAGACAGCTAACGCTTTCAAACACTACCACACATGACAGGAAAATTTTAATTGACCCCGCGATAAAAATTTTTAAAAACGTAAGATCGGCGGATTGAAGTCAATTTGCAACGCACCCGTAAAATATAGCTCCCTTTTACAAAATTATTTAACAGGGTCTCCTACACTAGACAATCGTAAAATTGGTATCAGAGTGAATTATACAGTTAACCGATTTCCATGATATATGATTGCAAACTGTATCTTGACAAGGACGAGTTTTGTAAGCGACAGAATTTTGTAGACGATGAGAAAGTGC
>NC_090884.1:49424508-49459508 GCF_036669925.1 Montipora capricornis
TTAGCTGATAAGTAAGAAAAAGAACTAAGACCAGAACTGGTTGTTCTAGGTTTATTGAGGGACAGAATGTAATTTCAGCGAAGATCATGAGAAGAAGGCCGAAGAGAAGCCGTTATCCAACAATCCAACAGAGTGAGGCAACAGGCTTGGATCGTTCAGTTAGAAATCAAACGGCACCTGCAGAGCCTGAGATGCCACAATATATGGCGGGTTCATCCTAGGGATGCAAGAAGGCTTTAAGTACAGGATTCATTTAAATGAGTTATCTTCAGAGAAGACGAATACGATCTCAAGTCTAGTTTTATCCCCCTCAAATGCGTAAAGAGAATCAAAAACCAACATTTGACTTGATTTGCGTTCATTTTTAATTTCAGTTTACAGAGTCCCCAATAAGGCGTCAATCATTTTTGCCGCCTAGTTTGATTGAAAAGCGAATTTACAAGTAACTTACTTTGTAAGTTAGTGTAAACGCACTTGTATCAAAAGTAAGTTTTCTGTTGCACTTACGGCCTACTTGCATTGGACCTCAGTGTGAACCCGCCTAATTTTCATCAAACCGATTCCGTTCCTGTCTTTAATAAGCTCCGTAATCCGGACATAAAGGAACAACGACGTAGACGAGATGTGATTTCTTGTAATAGAACGTTGAAGGCGTCACGTCACGTCATCATAGCAATACGTTTTCTGGATGTAAACAAAGTAATGCCGCCGTCGTGGAACGTGGTAGCTGCTTTTTCCGGTTATTCTAACTCGTTCCGCCTGTAAAATGAGTACCAACTGTCATGGAATTAAACTAACATAATGTGGCGTTGTTGTTCTACATTTCTTTGTTTTGACTTAACTCCGTAATATTTTGCCGATCCGAGCAAACTTGAAAGCATCCGTTTTCTATGCGACAGTCTTTAGGGAAATGATAGCCTCCTTTCATATTGTATTTGTATTTCTTTATTTAATGAGCTTCAAAGTAAGTATTGTAGTAAGGGATTGTTTTCTGACGTCATATTTGTAGATATGAGGTAAAACACTTAAAACGGTCTTAATTTTTTTTCAAACAAACGTATGAAAAGCTTTCGGCCCAAAGCAGCACTGTATGCTATTGCAGTATTCATTTTAGACGTCTATTCTGCATAATTCCAGGTATCATCTTGTCCTAATTAGCTCGTTGTTCTAGCTTTATCAACAAGGATTTAACGTGAAAGATACGTGACAAAGCTTGAACAGAGCTTAACTACGACCGAGGAAGTTTGTTGTCTATTTTTTTTTGGTTTTGAATATGAATATTGAATTAATTGCTCACAACCTTTGTGACACTTGCCAGCACTAAAATTAGCTCTCGTCAAACTTCAAACAGTTGTCTTTTGGACGTGTTTGAATTCTGCAGTAGTTTGCTGTATTGCATGTTGGTTTGCAACAGTTTTGGTCCCAATTTTCCCTGGATCAGTTAACAGGGGAGTAGAACGCCTAATTTTTGCAAATAGTAGACTAGGCAAAGATGAGATTTGGCAGGTTCAACTTCTTCAGTGTTACGAAAAGAAAAGCTCTGTTCCAGTAAACTGTTGTTTAGTCAGCATTTTACGTACGGTATATTCCTTTCATTACAATAAATAGATCGCTTCCGTTTTAGATTACTTCACTTATTCCAGTTGCCGAAACAAATGGACGCCCTTCTTTTGAGCTTCTGCCTCGATTGAACGTGAAGCTCTAGCAGAAGCTTCTGACTCAGATGGAAGCTCTAACAGATGCAGGATGATAGAACGATACAGTCATAACGCAACTTGAACCAATTACATGTCTCTCTTCAAGTCTGTTAATCATTTACCACTCGCAGCACTTAAATATGGAAAACAATCCAAGAAACCATTTAGCAGTGCACGAAAATGTAGACTCCATCAATGAATTGTTTGATTCCAAAAGACAAATAGCGAATCATGGAGAGAGCTACAGAGGAAGAAACATGTGCACGCGAAGTCAGAGGAGATAACTACCTTAATTCATATTTTAACAGCACTGATTGGAAATTTGAATTCTCCTTATCGTAAGCTTAGCAGCAGTTGTTTGCTACTGTGGTTATTCAACTTGACTGCAAATTTCACATGGAATGGCTTCGAATCACGTGCCAAGTACGGTTGTCCTTGGTTGTTCGTGCGTGGGTTGCTATAGGTTAAGTGCTGTGTTTGCACGTGGCGTACTGTTTGTCGTGCAGTGCCGTGGTTGGAGAGAGGACTGGGTGAATTAGCGCATGACAGGCAGTACAGCGCGGTAGCCTCGCAGCTCCTACAAGGTCTCACCTGATTGGAGACCACCCTTGAGGTTTAACAAAAGAACAAATAACAGAAACAATGGCCCTTTTGTTTTAGGCCTAGGGTAACAGAAACAATGGCCCTTTTGTCTTAGGCCTAGGGTCCATTGTTTCTGTTATTTGTTCTTTTGTTAAACCTCAAGGGTGGTCTCCAATCAGGTGAGACCTTGTAAGAGCTGCGAGGTGACCCGTTCAGCGAGGTGTTGCGTGACATATCGCGCGCAATTAAGGTAAGTTGGCATGCGCAGGCAACGAAGTAACACATTCTGGTCACCAGAGACTCGGGAGCATCTCTCGAAACTCTTTATTCCAGTTGCTGCTAAGATTGGTAGAAAAATTCGAGAATGGCTTTCCTGATCTCTGGTCCGCGTACGATTTTCGCACAAAGATAGGCCTTAAAGAACTCGTATTCTATGCATAACAAGTGAACTGGATCATTTTATTTCCCATAATTCTTATATGGGTTCATTAATCAACAAAATACAGGTCGGTTTATATATATAAGATGGTAGAAGTCCTTAGGTAATCCAATTCGAGAGCAAAGGAAATCAAAGCCATGTGAACTGTCAATCTCTTTCATCGTGTCACTTAAAACTTCTAAACAAGAGCAACTTTGTTTTTACCGTTTAGAAACTGTCCTATTTCCTGGCATTGTTCGCGATAATATCTGGTTCTCTTCAGTACGGAATGATGCGCAGAGACCAAGCCACACATCTCGTCTTTGGACATCAGTAAGGCTCACGCAGCATTGGGCGTGGTCTTGCACTTGCTTAGATTTATTAGTGGAGTCCACATATATTATGCTTTGGTTTTGTTCTGGAGCATTCCCACGTGCATAATGTTGATGACCGGGTACTCCATGATTGAATTCCAAGGTAACACGACGCTCCGGTCCAAAACCGTTTACAATTTATATTTAAGAAAGAAGGATGCGTTGGGAAGCAGCGTGATCCGGTGGTCGTAGTCTTTTTAGTTTGAACTGGTTCTTTCAGGATATATATTTGAGAGAACTACCTCTGAACTGCCTTAATAGCAAAGTCCACTCAAGAGGATTCTGAGCAAAAACGACCTTTATTCAGGCGATTTGCCCTACATTACCTTGAAAAACGTCGGGCCGACTTTTTTCAAGATTACCCAAATGCAATCCGCGTCAATCTTGTTCATTTGTGTCCATCCGTGCTTCTCTTTCCTTTTGTTGTATTTCTTTTAATTTGTTTGTTGTTCAACAGTCTTAAGTGGTTATTGCAATGTTTCATTCTATTTTTTGGCCATTTTGGGTGTCATGAAATTGCATCATTTTAGGTGACATGCATGTTTCTCTTTCCTTTCTTTGTATTTCTTTTATGTTGTTCAACAGTCTTAAGTGGTTATTGCAATGTTTCATTCTATTTTTTGGGCATTTTGGGTGTCATGAAATTGCATCATTTTAGGTGACATGCATGTTTCTCTTTCCTTTTGTTGTATTTCTTTTATGTTGTTCAACAGTCTTAAGCGGTTACTGCAATGTTTCATTCTACTTTTTGGGCATTTTGGGTGTCATGAAATTGCATCATTTTAGGTGACATGCATGCTTCTCTTTCCTTTTGTTGTATTTCTTTTAATTTGTTTAATTTGTTTGTTGTTCAACAGTCTTAAGTGGTTATTGCAATGTTTCATTCTACTTTTTGGGCATTTTGGGTGTCATGAAATAGCATTATTTTAGGCCGGTGACATAGCCCCACTAAGCCTAAATTGAAGCATTGTTTGCAGTGCTAGTATTATTTAAGCTGATCGGTGCTCCCGAGTAGCTTCTCTAAGCATTTTTTTTCCATTACATGCAGAACTCACTGAAAAACGACTGAAAAACGAAAACACCTTCTTCTCATTGAAACACGCTGTTGAAGGTTACAAAGAAAGAGTTCAGTTTGTCAAAGATTCATCATCCGCTTGTATGGTAAGGTTACTACGACTAAAAGAATTTGCTCATTAAACGTGCATGTAGTAGGCTTTGTGACTTCTACGTAGTTGTTTACAAGGGTGTTTCTCACTTCAAACATTAAATTAAAATGTTGGAAGCATACTAGCTCTTGACTACAACTACTGGTCTTCAAGGCCACAGTTGCTGGACTCAATCGAAAATTTTGAGGCTGGTTTTCACTGGCGACGGAGTCGGAGTCAGAGTCGTAATCAGAAGCGCAGAGCGATACGATCTAGTGAAAATCAAACTGTCGGAGTCGGAAGCAGAATACCGATACCGCTTATGGCTCCGTCGCTTACGATCCAAGGAAAACTGCATTGTCGGATTCGGAAGCAGAAGCGGATGAACAAACATCGATTCCAAGCATTGTGATTGGTTGGTTTTTCCGCTTCTGATTCCGACTCCGACAATCTAGTTTTCACTGGATCATAAGCGACGGAGTCATAAGCGGAGTCGGAAGAAAATGGAAACGTTCTGATTCTTCTGACTCCGATTCCGTCGAGCTTATGACTCCGCTTATGACTCCGATCTTTGATTTTCACTAGGTTATAAGCGCTCTTACGACTCCGACTCCGACTCCGTCGCTAGTGAAAACCAGCCTTTAAAGGTAAATGAACTGTCTTAGTTCGCAGTAAATCCGCCGGCTATTTGTTTTCGACCCTGTTTTAGTACTTCTGTTCGGTATAATTACATAGGTGAATAATGAAAATTCTGTTCGCTGATTGGTTGCAATTGGGGTGATTATTACCCGATAATCACCTAAGTGGTTTGTTCAAAACGGTCGCAAGCCGTTTTGTCGAGGTGACAGATGAAACCTATTTAATTATTCTAAAACAAGTATTCACATCCTGCTCGGTGAATAATAGGCTTTTTGCAACAATTCGTCACGTGAACTTTTTTTCATAAACACGATGATTGTGCTGGTTTCATGAAATTACTTTTCCAGAAGTAAAAAGAGCAGCTCAAAATTTTCGCTAGTATTTCGTATAAACGGGTATTGTTACAGTTGACAGAATTTATGAGGATTTGTATGGGAAATGGACGCTTTGCCACCCAGTCAGGCTTTAATGATTTTCATACAAATCCTTGTATTTTTCTAAGTTTTCAAACCACTTTAAAACTCTTCCTTCGAAATATCAAAGTCGAAAAACGGATTCTTCTGCAGGTACCGGAAAGCACTGTGTCTTTCGTCACGTGTGATTAGTCTTTATTTGGAGTTGTTTTGTTGTCTGTCTTTTGTTTCTTTTGTTTTACGTAATTTCTGTTCCGATACTTGCAGAAGCTGCCCGAAAAACTTCCACCCTTGCACATTTATTCTCGCTTATTTGACCCATGATCAAATAGGAATCTGAGCTTTGTTTGTAGCGCGTAATTATGGCAAACACGATCTTTCCATTTCTGGAATTTATAAAGACCGAATTTAAGTTCACCAATTATAAGTTATGTGACCAGTTTGTTGCAAATGGTACGGTGGCCCACAGGGGACATGCTGCAAATTAAAGAGTTGCTGCAAATAAATTAAAGTTGCTACAAATTAAAAAAAGGTGCTGCAAATTAAAAGAATGTTGTTGCAAATTAAAACACCAAAAGTATGCGTGGGCACTGAACACTTATGTCCAGGTTTGCACCTAATTAGATGCACGCCCAATTTTGAAATCCAACACAAAGTGTCCTCTTAAGTCTAAGCATTTGCTACCTATTTTCAACAATAAGGTAAGGGTAAAGGTTAGCGTTATTTTTAGCTTTGGGTAAATGTAGCAGTTAATCTTCACTTAAAGAGCAGCATTTGGGGGACACTTTGTGACATAAACTGTCTGTATTCTGAGACACAAGTGATGTTGAAGTTGGCGAGAAGAGCAAAGGGACACTTCATGACGCTTATTGAAATCCGCGTGCATCTAATTAGGTGCAAACCTGGACATATCTCGCACTGAAGGAAGGACAGGTACAAAACACAGGTCACAGGTCATTGTTTTACCAATACAAAAACCACCCAACTGTTTACAACTGCTAACATTAGGCCTAATTAGGTCTAAGGTTAGTTTTATTGGATGTTTAGGATACTTTCTGTATTGTTAAAACAATGACCAGTGACCTGTGACCTGTGTTTTGTACCTGCCATTCCTTCAGTGCGCTAGCATACGCTTGATGGTTTTATATGCCGCGACATTCTTTTAATTTGCAGCAACTATTTTGAATTTGCATGCAGCAACTCTTTAATTTGCAGCAAGTCCATTGTGGGCCACCGTAAAATAGCCTATTGCAAAATATTCCTGAAATCTTGATTTGTTGTTTTTCTTTGACATGTAATCGTCATAGAGTGTCCACCCAGCATGGCTTAAATAGCCTCGTTTGGGTTTGAGGTCACTTACAGCTAAAAGTGGCACTTTAAGTAGTGTATTCCGAGCTGGAATAGGAAACAAACAAATAGCAATCATCATGCAGCCCAAGGGATTACTTTGGGGATATTTCTTTACCGCCTTCATACGTACTCTACTCGTCCCTGAGAGTTATAAGTGCAATTTCTTCCTTGTGTTTAAGTAAATAAATATGGCTTCTCGCTGCCACTAGAGCGAACACTTTTGACTCCTTGGTATATAAAGATGTCAATCAACGCTGACTGTTGCACTTGATAACCGCAGTCCATTTGGGAGTAGAGCTTATTAAAGTGTTCAGAGGACAAAAATGTACTTATCACACGGGCTTGGAAAAGTTGGAATATTGCACGGCGCACACCAATACTCAGACAATACTAGACATATTTTGTTGTAACACTTAGCAAATGGTCCAGAATCATTGGGTTACAAGATCGTAGATGAAACAAAGCCGACGGCAAAGAAGTGTGCAACCTGTCTCGCTTTCAGGAACTTGTTCAATCCGAGCAGGCTGATGTTGTGTGGGTAACTGAGACCTGGCTGACTAGCCTTGTTGAAAACAAGGAAATTCTACCATCAGGCTATGTAATCTACCGGAGAGATCGGGGAAGCCATGCTGGCGGCGTATTATTAGCTGTTAAAGCGAACTCTTTCAGCTTTTGTCGCGAAATCGCTGATTTCAATGACTCGGATCTGGAAACCGCCTCTGTGGAACTAACAACTAAATCCAAAGCTAAAAGATTAGCTTGCTGCTGTTATAGAACTCCAACACCTGAGAGGGACTGGTGGGATAAATTTAATATCCACTTGGCTAAATGCTCGTCACGCTACCGCAATATGCTAATCGCCGGCGACTTCAACTTCTCTGAAGTCCACTGGGAATCGCCTGAGATAACCAAAGGTGTTGATGAAGGCGCATTCGTTGAACAGTTAAGCAAATTTTTCTTAACACAACTGAACACGATACCAACTAGAGGTGATAACTTCTTAGATCTTGTTATTACTAGCGTTGCTAGTCAAGTAAATGATATTTCTGTACTCAGTCCAAAAGAAAGCGGCCTGTTCACCGATCATGGCACCATCGTATTCCATTTAAAGATCTCAAGGAAAGCCGCGCCTCCCATTGCACGAACGGTGTACGACTATTGTCGAGGAGATTTCAATGGGCTACGCTCAGCCATAGGGGCCATCGATCTGTGTAGCACGATCAACACGCACTTCACGAAAAAATGGATTTTCACCAAATTTGCACAACGCAAATATAATGCAAACATATGTTTACTCTAGAGCAAGCCTGTAGCAAACGTGGTAAATACCACATTTGCACCATATTTTCTTACCTGTGTGAATATAGTAGCAAACGCGGCATTTACCATGTTTGCTACAGGTTTGCTCTAGAGTAAATATATGTTTGCATTATATTTGCTCTGTGCAAATTTGGTGTAAATCCGTTTTTTCGTGCAGTGACGGACGATGTCAACATAAGCTGGCACCAATGGAAGGACGCGTTCCTCGCTGCAGTTCGGGATTATATCCCTACAAAAAACATCAAGGGGCGCAACAACCCACCCTGGATCAATGGAGACATTGTTCACGCCCTCAGGAAGAAAGAGTCCGCGAGGCAGAAATTTTTGAGCTCCCCAACTGACTCTCTACGGGCTAAATTCAGAGAACTCAGAGCCAAAGTGAAAAATATGATCAAGGAGAGCCGGACTAACTTTTTTAATTCTCTGGACTCCGACCTCCGTAACAACCCAAAGAGATTTTGGTCGGTATTTAAACTCAGTAGTAAAGAGTCTACTTTTTCCGATACCATGTCAATGGGCGTCGGCGAAGGGGTATCGACACCAAGTCACACGGCCTCAAGCCTTGCTGATATCGCATCTATGTTCAACGAGTACTTTACGTCCGTGTTTAGTACCAAGGACCACCCAGACCCGACACCAACGGAAACTGAACCATCGGACCACGCCCTGTGAGAAGTCAGCTTTACCACGGAGGATGTATCGGAGGCTCTGCTAGCCCTTGACCCCAACAAGGCTACTGGTACAGACGGCATCCCGGTAGTCTCCTCAAGGAAACAGCGCGGCAAATAGTTCCATCACTAACTCAGCTGTTTAACCTGTCTCTCGGCTGTGGTACGCTCCCGGAGGACTGGAAACTGGCGAATATCATACCTGTCTACAAAAAAGGAGAAAAACAGTACGTAGATAACTACCGCCCAATCTCTCTCCTCTCAATAGTCTCCAAGGTTCTTGAACGCTGTGTGCTGGGCAAAATAAGTGACCACATATTCTGCCTTATCAGCTGCATCCAACATGGCTTCACTTCAGGTAAATCTTGCACCACGCAACTTTTTGAAGTACATGATCACATCGGCTCGTTACTGGACGCTGGCAAGCAAACAGACATTATATACATGGATATGTCGAAAGCATTCGACAAGGTCGATCATACTCTGTTGCTGAACAAGCTCCAGACCAACTTCCTCATCTCTGGAAACCTATTGTCATGGTTCCGGTCTTACATCTACTTGCCAGGCCGGAGACAACGGGTTACCCTACTCGGTACCAGTTCCCCCGAGATGGATGTCACGTCAGGTCAAGTCTTCAAAGTATCGCTCCCCTCGCCTGTGCATTCCTTGTTTAAGTCAAGTACATCTAGTCATCCGAAGAAATCCTTGACTATTGCTACGTCATAGCCTCGTTTGCATACACAAAAAACAAAGATGGCGGATTTCAATTGAAGCGTTATTGTTGGCTACTTAAACATATTAAGCCCAAATGAGTGGTCAAGTATGACAATGCAGATAAAGAACTTTTGATTCAGAAAAATTTCTAGCCAGTACTTTTCCTTTAAGTCTGACGTTTACAGCCAACGGCCAACGGGAAACGGCAGGCTCCTACTTGTCATAAAAGCGTGGAAATTCTCTCATTTTAAATTGTCTCGTTCCTTTAAAAAGTTTCTTGATATCTCGAGCTAAGAGGACAGAAATGAGCTAATATCAAGCAGGGTTCTTACATTTTTGGCAAAACCCTAATTTCACTCACGACGTCGTTTCCCGTTTGGGATAAACGTCATGCTTAACCTCTTTAATAGTTGTCTCAAACGTTGATGGTTCTGTTCAGTAAATCAGAGTTAGTAGAGCCAGTAAATTAATCACTATCAAATGGATACCTGAGTTAGTCGACAGTGGACGCCGTGCTATCCTCTCCTCTTTCTGAAAACCCAGACCTGATTTTTTGTGCTCTACGTTTATTTGCAGTTACTCCTTTTAAGAGGAAAATTATAGAGTGTTTCTAAGCAGCTGCTTTGCAATAGCTTTCCACTGCTTTGGCCGGTTCCTTCCTTCCTTGTACTTCTTCGAATACCCTTTACGAAAAATAGCATTGCGTGACTAGTGTTACTTTCTAGATGCTTCACGACAGTTTGTAGTTTGTTTATTTTTAGCTTTGTGCGTAAGCGTTTCTAAATCGGTGTCTTTTGTAATCTTTCTATAATTAGATTGATTACTATTTTACAAAGTTCTAGAAGCTTATTGTCAAGTAGACGAGTCCAGGCGAAGTTTTTTTAACTACTTTTTCACAAGTGAAGAGAGTTGGCGTTAGCCGGGTTTAGTCAAGTGTGACAGCAGCTGTGTTTATTCAAGTTTGCGGAGGTCGTGTAATTTTATCAAGTACGTGTTGTTTGGAGTCTTCGTGGAAACTATGTTAATCTTTGGAATAAATCTTCTTGTTGTTGTTCCGACAACCCTGCGTTCAGTTTAGTCTGCAAGCTACCTGTCCTCAAAACATTCGAACTCGTAACATTGGGGGCCTGTCCGGGAGAGGAATTCATTTGCTTGGCGACTACAGTAACCAGGAAAGGGGATCTCAAGAAGAAAGAGTTACAGAAAAAGTAAGAAGAAGTGTTTCAAGGAAGTAGATATTGTGTGAACTACTGCTGTGGAAATGGATAAGTTCATACAGATTGGAGAAAAGTTCGGATTGGAGAGAGAAAAGCTTCTCGAGTTTGTGAGGGAAGAGGGAAAAAAAAAAAGAAAGACGTAGACAATTGCAAGAAGAAAGAAGAAGGGAAGAGGAAGAAAGAGAAGAAAAAAGGAGGCAATTAGAAGAAGAAAAGGAAGAGAAACACAGACAGTTTGAAGAAGAAAGAAGAAGGGAAGAGGAAGAAAGAGAAGAAAAAAGGAGGCAATTAGAAGAAGAAAAGGAAGAGAGGCGTCGAATGCTTGAGGAGGATAAAAGAAAGGAAGAGGAAGAGAAGGAGGAAAGGTGCAAAAGAGAAGACCAAGAGAGAGAAACTAGGCGACAAGAACGCGAACTAAGAAAATTGGAGATGGAAGCCGAGCTGTTGAAACAGAAAGAGGCTATTGAAGCGGCAAAAAGAGAACATGAGCTGGAGATTGCACGTTTGGCTGTGGAGAGTGCTGACGGGCGCCCTGAAGTGAGAGAGGATAGAGCCAAGGCACCCAAGCTTCCCTCATTTGTCGATGGCAAGGACGACTTGGATGCTTATTTACAAAGATTTGAAAGATTTGCAGCGACAGCTAAATGGGAGAAGACAGGATGGGATTCGAAACTTAGTGCTCTTTTGTCTGGACGTGTGCTAGAAGTTTATTTGCGGTTATCCGAGGAAGCAGCCCAAGATTATGACCGAGTAAAACTAGCTTTGATGAAGAGATATGACCTAACGGAGGATGGTTATCGCCGTAAATTTAGGGCATCAAAGCCGGAAGTTGATGAGAGCCCAGAGCAGTTTTTAGTGCGACTGGAGAGATACTTGTTGCGGTGGTTGGAACTGTCGCACACTGAACGTTCTTTTGAAGGCCTGAAAGATCTAATTGTGGACGAGCAGTTTATTGACTCTTGTCCAAAAGAGTTAGCTATTCACCTTTGTGAAAGAGCCCCGGAAACGCTTGACCAGATAGCGAAAATCGTCGATCAATACTTGGAAGCACATGGAAAGCACCTGTTTAGCTCTGCGACCAAGAAGCCGGTAGTACAGGCCAAGGCCGAAGAAACAAAGAACGCACAGAGTGATACAACAGCTCTCCAGTGTTACAGGTGTAATGCCCACGGACACAAAGCAATTAACTGCCCAACTCCAGCAAGAAAGTGTTTCCTATGTGGCAAGCAAGGCCATGAGGCGAGGAACTGTCGATCAAGTGGACGAAAGTCAGGAGGCCAAGGTAAAGATGGTAACCCTGTGCAACGGGGTCAAGTTAGTGCTGGCTGTTTGGTTAAGTCACCAGATCTTAACGCTACCCCCGAGGACGTCAAGTCGTGTATTCAAAATGATCAGCTTCTGTTAGCCCGTGGCAAGAAAGTTCCGTTGCTAAGTAATGCCTGTGTTGAACCCTTAACTGGAATAAGAAGTAAGATGCCAGTTGTAAAGGGCAGAGTTGGAGAGAAGACTGCCGACGTTTTAATACTGGTTTGCAGTGGAGTTGTAGTCAACAAGGACCTTGTCGACGAAGATCAGTTCACCACAGATTTTAACGTCATGTTGCTTATTGACAACACAGCGAGGAAGGTACCTATAGCAAGAATTTATGTTGATACGCCTTATCTTAAGGGTCATGTAAAAGCGCAGTGCCTTTCAGATCCCATCTACGACCTAATTATTGGTAACGTACGTGATGCAAGGGACGCACAAAATCCAGATCCCAGTTGGCAAGAGGCTTGTGCAGTAACTACCCGAACTCAAGCTAAGAAAAAGGATGAACGCACTACTTTGAAGGTGCCTAGTACCCGTGAAAATCCTATTGTGGATAGAGAGAAGCTCAAGCAGATGCAGCGTGAAGATGAGAGTCTGCGTAAGTAATGGGACGGAGACGGTTTGCTAGTGAAGGGTCAGGCAGAGATTTCATTTGAAGAAAAAACTGGAGTACTGTACTCCCTGTACAAGCATCCTTACATGAATGGTGGTAAACCGCTTAAACAAGTTATGGTACCTGAGAAGTTGAGACGCCCCATAATGGAAGTAGCTCACGGATCGATCATGGGTGGTCACATGGGCATCAAGAAGACAACAGATAAGATCCAGAGTGCATTTTATTGGCCTGGAATTCAAGGTGACGTAATCTGATTTTGCAAGTCCTGTGACGTGCGTCAGAAGACCGTAAGTAAAGGATCAGTGCCAAAGGTACCGTTAGAGAAGATGCCGCTGATAGACAAGCCCTTTAAGAGAGTAGCAATAGATCTTGTTGGTCCCATCAGTCCTCCGAGTGAAGAAGGACACAGATATATATTGACACTGGTAGATTTTTTTACTCGCTACCCAGAGGCTGTGCCACTAAAGAACATTGACACAGAGACTGTAGCAGAGGCATTGGTTGATATCTTCAGCCGTCTAGGAGTACCCGAAGAAATCTTGGGTGATCTCGGTATGCAGTTTGTTTCTGACTGCATGAGAGAAGTAACCCGACCACTAAGCATTAAACAGCTTACAACAACACCCTATCACCCGATGTGCAACGGTTTGTCGGAGAAGTTCAATGGAACAATGAAGTCTATGCTGAAGAGACTGTGTAGTGAGCAGCCAAGACAGTGGCATCGCTACATAAACCCGCTCTTGTTTGCTTATCGTGAAGTTCCCTAAGAGTCCACTGGTTTTTCACCGTTTGAGCTGTTATATGGAAGAGCTGTCAGAGGACCAATGGCTATACTCAAACAGCTGTGGACGAAAGAAGTTGATGAGCCTGAGGTAAAGAACAGTTACCAGTACGTTTTTGAATTACGAGAAAAGTTAGAAGATACCCTTAAACGTGCCCATAGTGAGCTGGAAAAAGCCCAGCAAAAAGGAAAGCACTCTTACGACCGCAAGTCTAAAGTTAGGAAGTTCCAGTCGGGTGAGAAAGTGCTTATACTGCTACCTACCGACCATAACAAGCTACTTATGCAGTGGAAGGGTCCCTTTGAAGTTAGTTCTGTGGTAGGTCTCAATGACTACAAAGTGAAAGTGAAAGGCAAGGAGAAAGTTTACCACGCTAACCTACTTAAAAAGTATTTTGAGCGAGGGGAGACTACAGCCGAAGGAGCAGTAGCAGGTGGAGTAGGCGCTACGTGTATAGACGATGCTGTCGACCTTGCAGCTAAAGCTGATGAAGCAGAGGGAGAAAACGTTGATTTTTTAGAGATTGGTGGATGTGTAGCCAAGGAATCGATCGAGGATGTTAAAACCGGACCAAATCTGACGGATGAGCAAAGGAATGAATTTATGGATTTGGCTAAACAGTTTACGAATTTGTTTACTGAAGCACCAGGTGCCATAGATCTCGTTCAGCATCATATTAAAGTCATTTCAGAGGACCCGGCTAGATCAAGACCTTATCCAGTACCTTACAGCATCAGAGAATCGCTGAGAAGATATTGCCGACATAATCAAAATGGGAGTTATTAGAGAGTCCAGCTCTCCGTATGCGTCACCTGTGGTAGAAGTATGCTTCGATCACACCTATTCTAATTAAACTCCACTGGCTTCCGGTCATCGCTCGTATTGAATATAAGATACTTCTAACTGTTTTTAAGTCACTTAACAATCTGGCTCCAGAATACATATCTGAACTACTTAATCAATACAATCCTCCACGTGCACTTCGCTCTGCTAATAAAAATTTACTTATCGTTCCTAAAACACTCAACAAGACATACGGTGATAGAGCTTTCTACGCTGCCGCCCCTAAACTATGGAACAATTTACCACAAGCAATCAGAGACTGCAACTCCATTACTTCATTTAAGTCAAATTTAAAAACTCATTTGTTTCGTAAACATTACAAGTTATAAACGTATCTTGTAGTTTATATATACACATTATTTTTACTTATATACATTAGTTTTAGAATTTTTCATGACCTGATAGTTTGTAAAGTATTGAAACTTGTTAAATACTTATTAAATTATTATTATTATTATTAAGTGAAGAAAAAAGACAAGACAAACCGCGTGTGCGTTGATTATCGGAAATTAAATAAACTAACTGTATTTGATCCCGAGCCTATGCCAACTGCTAAACATTTGTTTCAGAAGCTTAGCGGAGAAAAGTTCTACTCAAAAATTGACCTTAGCAAGGGATATTGGCAGATAACAATACCAGAGGAGGACATTCAGAAAACGGCGTTCGTAACACCTGACGGGTCGTACGAGTTCTTGAAGATGCCGTTTGAAATGATCAACTCGGCAGCAACGCTGAAGCGTGCAATGAAGAAGTTGCTAGAAGATCTAGCCAATGTTGATTTCTACTGGGATGATATATTGGTTCACACCCGTACGTGGGAAGAACATATTAGAGTCCCAAGGGAGCTATTTTCTCGCCTTGTACATGCGGGGTTGACTATTAAACCTACTAAGTGCCTATTCGGAGTAAACAGTGTGGATTTCTTAGGCCATCGACTGGGGCAAGGAAGAAGATGCCCCGAGGCCAAATACAAAGAAACAGGTGCGATCATTTATGGGTCTTGCAGGATACTACAGATATTTCATCCCCAGCTTTGCAGTGATCGCAGTGCCCTTATCATAACGAGCCAGACGCCCTTAACAACCAAAACAGTACCTCGGTATCCCGCGGAGATAGCAGGCAATATGCCTGGTATCTCAGAGGGGTGCCCAGTTGCTTGTAGCATTCCAATGTAATTGAATCCCTCAGGATTATATAATTAATAACTCTTTCACTGACACTAACAAGGTAAAAGGTGTTTTAATCCTCTAGCTTGAAATATTTTCTTGTCAGATTTTAATTAAAATTCTACTTTCAAACATGACGTTGATGCACGAGGACAATGCGATTTACCGTGGGATAGTGACGATCCTTTAACAGAAGTTGGAATTATTTGGTCGAATATTTAAGGCAAACATTTCGGCTAAAAAAGGACGACTTGCAACATAACAGATGCGATCACACTGTGATCCCATAAAAGCGATTTTTGTGTTCCAGGACATAATGGCTGGCTCCGGTATTGAAGTTAGGATTTGCTTATGGAAGGTGTCTACCGTAGAACATTACGATTGTTGGAAATTAAGTCAATCATCACTTTGCTTGGGACTGAAGTGCAAACGAGGGAAAATGTTACACAAAAACATTATTTCTGGTAATGTTTCCCTTTTTGCCCGCTTCAAGAAACATCGCAAGTACGGAAAAGTTTCGTCCTTTGAGGGGCCAATAATCTTAAAAAAATATTTACAAGTGATTGAAGTGAAATATATAAATGTCCATTGCGAAAGTGTTTTGCTTACGCTACAATAGTTCACACAGTGAGCGACAATGCTATTCCAGCACTCAATGCTGAATGATCATGAAAGTGTAATCATCACGTTAAGATTATAGATATAACCTTAAACTTGAAGGGACTTGTTAAGTTCCATACCTTATAAACGTATTAGCATCGGCAAGTTCTGAAAACTATTAGTACAGTCAAGTAAATTATTAACATGACAGGGGAGTCTTGCCGTAATTTTAGGAGAAAGGCATTGAAAGAGTCAGTTTATCCAAATTTCTATGGTATATAATGCTTATCTAATTATGTGAGGAAGGGAAAAAGATTATGGCACTGAGAAGATACTGCGATGTTGCTCAAAAAGATGGCAACTAATAAAATAAGAAATAATCCTTTCAGAGACAGTTGATAATACCTTTACCCATCGAAAGAACGGAAACATGCAACACTTCCAATGATGGTTTTTTATTATTACCTACAGATAAAATAATATTCCAAGCTTAAGAACATGATTAATTATCAATACTGAATTTCTCGAACAAAAGACACGCGAATGTAGCATTTTATGCTCATTTTTAGGCATAGCCAGCCAAGATAAAACCTCTTCCCAGGTTCAAGACCTCAACTGATGTACAGTAACACATTAAATGCTCGAGGGATTCCTCTTCAGTCTTACATAAGAAACGATAGCGATTCTGCAATTTTAAATTTCTAAGTTTACTATTTCTATAAAACATCCGGATCGGCAATTTGTATTCAAAACCTCTTAAATTTGTTTCCTAAGTTACAGAAGGAAAGTGAAAAGATATTCAAGTTCCAATCGACAGAGAAAACTGGGTCTTCATTTTTTAAATTTGGTCTGGGAGGACGGAGGAAATTCTTTGCGGAAACTTAACTCTTCACAGATTTCCCTCGAGGAAACATACGCTGTGTTGCGGATTCTATTGCTTGAGCTTCAAAAACCTCCTTGTGGAGATTAGCAACGACGGTGGAAACCGGGCTCCCTATGGCTGCTCCTTCTCTCTATTCGCAGATCAATACATTATACTACAAATACGTAGATCTTAATACGAAATCTAAGAGGTCCGTAATGTGGGCAGGTGTCAGCAACGCATTGGTCGCTCATCCTTTCATCCTTTTAGTGAAGAAACTAACCTGTATTGCTGATATCAATTGACTCTGAGTATGTTCCCCAGTCTCTAACAAACTTCCCGGAATTCTTCAGTTGGGTGTAAAACTAGAGATATGGAATTCAGCAATAATAGATACTATTATGACTGCAATTCCCAATTAAGTTACCCCAACTCGTGATAGCCTTTTTAACATAATAGCTGAGCAGAACTTCTGCCAGGGATAAAAGAACTCGAGCTGCATCACGCAGCCACAGAATCAAATATCGACTGACGGTTAACCATTGTCTACATTCGCTTACTTTGGTGGTTGGTTGGCCGCATCGTTCACGGAAATGCAGGCAACTGTATTTCAATGATGCTCTAGTGTGACTGCGTGAGGCAGTTATGAGCTATGCCGTCAGTCGATATTTGACTCTGTGGCTGCGAGATGCAGCTCGAGTTAAATACCCACATTTCACCCTTGCTCACCATAGAGTCTCTAGTAGCTCAGTGGTTAGAGCATCCGTACTAGAACACGGAGGGTCGTGGGTTCGAATCCCATCTGGGCTCGGATTTTTTCCGAGTTCCCAGTGGGTTTATTTGTAACACCTTGTATTTAATATATGTTAACCATTGTCCTCTTAAATTTTCTCTGAAATACCGCGCGCGCGGTATTTTTGGCTTCTTCACGAAGCGATTTAAGCTGTTCGAAAGCTTCTTCAAGGCCGGTTTTCAGCTTGATGTTTTCTTTTTGTAACCTCTCGAGCTCAAAGAGTTTTGACGATTCCAGGCTAGGAGTGGAACCTGAAAACTCAAGATGATCGTCTGTTCGCTGGGCGGAACTGCCTGTCGGTGAACTTACATACTGCTCACGCTCGGCCCAAATCGATCTTTAGCTCATTAATAGCGTCGATTAGCCGCCTGTAGCAGCTAACTTCGCTAGATTTTATGGTCCTTCGAGTTACTGCACAGACAACTCCAAACAGAGAAGCCACAGTGACAGACTGTCCTCTACTACTCCTTCGATCCATGGCCAAGACTGTGAGATCTTTTACATCAACAAGCTTGACGAGGGCAAATTCGGACTGGGAATTTTGCACTCACGGGGATCTCGACAAGAATTTGCTGGGCTGACAACCTCATATCGTCGAATTTAGTACAAACCACTGTTTCTCTGGGTCGCTAACTAGATTGACACGACGGATATCAAACGCTTCAGAGAAGGCCTCCATGTTTTCGCTGAAGACGAGCGAAACGAAATGTCAATACATTAAATCCTACCCATATTAAAAGCAGGTACCTTTCAGTGTTAATTGCTTATGAAAACTCTACAGGGCTTAAGGTGGCTGGAACCAGTTTCACTACTTTTAAGGACCTTTTAATTAGAAGGGTTGTCACTACAAAACTGTATCCCTTAATTTTTCGAAAATTTAAGGTAGCTCTGAATTGGCTCCCAAGAATTTTTTTTAACTTTGCAGATAGTCCTATCTCAAATTGCTAATTACTATTTTACAATAAAAAATGGGGGTCACCGAGTTCATTATTAAGATATAAGCAAGTAAAGACGAAATATAGGGTGTTTTTGAAGAGCTTTCATGTTGCCATGGTAACCTATTACGTCAAAATTGTGAGCGCATTTTGTTAATCTATAGTTGTTGTTTCATATGGTTCCATATCATTGCTGTTACGTGATACTGTATAGTAGTTATAACCCATCTAATAAGAAGGTCTCTAAAAGTGGTGAAACTGGTTCCAGCCACCTTAAGCCACAACATAACCACAAACCAGCCATGATGATATGTCCTGACCATAAATATGACGTCACTCCTTAGCAACCTCGTGAGTCGCATTTTTTAACTTCCAGTTATCTCTGGCTCGTTGTGTGATCTCACACGGAAAGGCCAACCTAATAAAGTTGTGTGGGGTGAGGCACAAGAGAAGGCCTACCGAACAATCAAGTCTTACCTAACAAGTGAGCCTATTCTACGACTCCCCGATCCAGCTAAAACTTATTTCTTAAGGACGGACGCCTCCAACAGTGGAATTGGTGCAGTATTAATGCGGAAACATGATGAGAAGTTGTTTCCTCTTTGTTACGCAAGCAAGAAATTGACAGGTGCAGAAAGGAACTACTCGACAATTGTAAAGGAATGTCTAGCGATTGTATGGAGTATCAAGAGATTTCATCTTTATTTGTACGGAGTTTCTTATGTTCTTCAGACGGACCATGAACCCTTAAAGTACATGAACGGTGCTAAGTTTGCCAACGGACGTCTTATGCGTTGGGCCATGTTTTTGCACAGTTCTTCATTCACAGTTGAAGCCATTAAGGGCTCAGAGAACGTTGGAGCAGATTACTTGAGTCGTACTGAGGAATAAGTTTATTGACATTGAACTACCCCGTATTGAGCAATTTTTCTTGGTTAGGATAAATTTAGGAAATTTCTGGAAGGGGGTTATGTTACGAAAAATAGCATTGCGTGACTATTGTTGCTTTCTAGATGCTTCGCGAGAGTTCGTAGTTTGTTTATTTTTAGGTTTGTACCTAAGCGTTTCTAAATCGGTGTGTTTTGTAATCTTTCTATAATTAGATTAATTACTATTTTAGAAAGTTCTAGAAGCTTATTGTCAGAGTATATAAGTAGACGAGTCCACGCGAAGTTTTTTTAATTAGTTTTTCACAAGCGAAGAGAGTTGGCGTTAGCCGTGTTTAGTCAAGTGTGACAGAAGCTGTGTTTATTCAAGTTTGCAGAGGTCGTGTAAGTTTATCAAGTACGTGTTGTTTGGAGTCTTCGTGGAAACTACGTTCATTTTTGGAATAAATCTTCTTCTTCTTGTTCCGACAACCCTGCGTTCAGTTTAGTCTGCAAGCTACCTGTCCTCAAAACATTCGAACTCGTAACAATTGGACCAAAAAAGAGTTCGTCCTCAGGGTAGTTAAGAGCGAGATGATATCCGGCTCCTACTTCGGATACCGGATGTTAAGACAGGCGTAAAAGCTTTCCGTATGCCAGTGCGCAAAAAGGTAAAAGAATGAAAAGCAAATTGTGACAAAACTCAGATTCCCATGGGCAGTTAGGTAGGACGGAACGAAGAAACGAAAAAATCATAGCAATATCGGGGTTGCCAAAACAGTTAAGATCACCATGACAAGCCCATGAGAGGAAACTTTATTAGGCAACATATATACACTACCGCATTTCGTAATCTTTGGCCAATCCCGAATTTACGCATGGTTCTCCGAGGAACTTCACTTCGACGCTCTAAGAGAGCCTTGAAGACAATATTCACTTAAGCTTGCTTATTTCTCAATTATGAGGTAAAAGTCAATTGCAAAATATTTGTAATGATAACGAAGAATCGAAGCAAGATTGTAATCATTTTTTCCGAAATTTCATTCTAAGTATTCTAAAGTTAATTGTTTCGATCGGATAATAACAGGTTCCAAAAAACAACGTCGAGGAAATGAAGAAATAAAGCAAAACAGTTTTTGAAACTAACTTGGAGGATAACAAAACAATAGCATCAACCGCAAGTTTATGTGTACAGGGAAAGGTAACGCTTTTGCAAACGTTGGCCGTGTAGCACTTATATTTCAACAGATTTAACTATTAGAGGGTAATGTGAAGTGCTAGCTTTCTACTAGTCTAGACCATGATGTGAGCGTTAGCCCTGCTAATGGAATTGGGCCTGTTAGATATAAGGTAAAGGTAAAGTCACCTTATTTGACGTCGGTAGTTTCCTTCAGTTACGAAACTGGTATCAATTGAAGCCGACGGTGCTCCCTTTACCTCACACAATATGCTATTTCTGACAGTTGTAGCCTGCAAATTGGCAGAAATAGATATTTTGGCGGCATGGACCGCAGGACTGGGTCCGGTGTCTGGTGGGAATTATGGGTAATTTGTCGTACAAATAGTGAGCCGTTAGGGATTTGAATCAGTGTAGGTTCAGCTTTCTTCGCCTACTTTTTTGTTAACTTTTTCCCTTAGCCTCCATGGGGTAGTGGCACTTAAATAGGGTTTATAGAATACGTCCCCTCATTCCCGAAGGGTTTTGGGTCTTGGTAAACGGCAGGTGCCCAGTGTACTTTTCCTTTAACACAGTTTTTAGGAGGTCAGTACCATCACGTATGCTAACGTATTGTTATGCTAGGAGTTTGTATGCATACGGTAGCAAAATAAACCGGCTTGTGGCGCTTGCTGTCCTACATGCCCATGCCCATGTTTCTCTGTCAGTACCATCAACTATGCTAACGTATTGTTATGCTAGAGCGGAGTTTGGATGCATATGGTAAGCAAAATAAACCGCCTTGTGGCGCTTGCTGTCCAACGTGCCCACGTATCTACACAGTTGTGTTGTGATTGAGTTAGTCGTGTTGTGTCCGATTGAATAGGAGTCAAAATGTTGAGGTATTCCACGTGTATTTCTACAGTTTAAACTTGACTTTTTTAGCGTTACAACTTCTCTTCAAAAGCACATGGTTTTTCTCTGACGTCACATGACGTCGCATACAGTGTCCAGTCCTCTGGCGCATTTAAAATAGGAGGAGGAGGAGCAGTCGTGTCTCAGATGGCTAGTGCAGGGCTTTCGGAGTGAGAGGTCCCCGGTTCAATCCTCGGTGATTTCAATGTCTGTTTCTACTTTCCTCTGATCCGTGTAGCTATAGCTTTAAGTATCCGTAAAACGGAGCACTGACTCGGGGAGGGGGGTAAAGGGCTGACCATTGGCTTCCATTGATACCAGTTTCGTAACTGAAGTAACTACCGACGTTAAAGGGACACGGTCACGGTCTGCGCATGCTCGTGTAGCTGATCGAAACTTGAAAAAGTCAGCCTGATTTTCTCAAGCTACTTGCAATCACAAATTCAAAATGGCGTCTAGCGGAGGATCCGGACATGGCGGTAAACGCATTAACTCAGGGCGGAAACGAAAGGTCGAAGACAGAGGGGAATTTGCTTTGGATAAAGATAGATAGCATTTGCTTTACATAAACTTGATCTAATGCAAAATATATGCAACATTCTTCCCATTACAGATCTTTTCATAATGGAGGTCGAGCGTGACCAGTCTCGGAGAGAGTGAATGCTACTGTGCACGCCAACCCGTGACAGTGTCCCTTTAAATGAGAGTATGGAAACACGGCTGTGACATCACACGAATTTTAATTGGTTCTGTAGCCAGACGCGAGTTTTGATTGGCTGGTAGAAAATAAGAGCATATATCAAGAAAACCTGTTTCAATCAAGAAATATAACTACAACTATGATACAAAATTTAGGATAAAAATCGAAACTATTTACAAAAAGTACAGCAGTCACCAGTCACATGAATTTATCTACGTTTAGAAGAGTGGTTGAAATTCCTTTACTATAGTTAGTATTAGTAATTTAATGTGGAGAGGAAAGGAGTTCCAAAGTTTCCCACCAGTGAAAAATTGAAAGAGTAAAGACTGCAAGTAGTTGCCTTAACAGGTTGAATGGAGAGTGCACGGGATATAAATTCGGTTGATATTACATATATTCAGTTATTTCGAAACATAATGGTAATGAAATTGGGAGTCAAAGCCTTGAAGGGCCTTATAAATAAGATTACGATTTCTATGTGTATGCGCACGATGAGAAAAAAATATGGATAGCGGCATATGGCGCGAGTAGTTCAAAGGCCAGATAACTTTCTCCAGTGGGTAAGTATTTTGGCCAAGAACTGCCAATGACGATTTGACAACCACCATGTAATTTTTTCCAACAAATAATGTTTCCAAAAGAAACTTAAGTCACTAACGAACAGTTTCAATCTGTAATAAGATTGCAGGATTTTCTCACGTATTCGTACAGCACATGTAAAAAGCCGCGTATGAAACCTTGAACACCCTTGAATTTTAATTAAACACCAAAATAGTTACATGGTTGAAATGTTGCGTTTGAAGTGAAGCAATTTGAAATCATCCTAGGTTTTAAAGTATATTTCACTGAGGACTTTTTTTTCCTCAAAAGACATTAATGTTTTAGTTCTCTGAACATTTATAAACAACTTAACGAAAGGGCAATTCTTCTTTTAACAAAAAAAAACAGGCATAATGATGAAAATCAGTAAATTTCGAGCACCTTTTTCAAAAGTCGAGTCTTATTTAAACACTTCTTTGCCATTTTTGAAGCACCATTTTCCAGTTTGCCAGCCCAATCGGGATAGACCTATCGTCAAATCATTTTTGGGCAAACTTTGCAAGGCCAAAAAACTAGGAAATACAAGTCACCTTATAGCCTAATTTTTATGGATGGAAAACTTAACTATCATAGATTTGTGCTATAAAAAAACACTTTAAATAAGACGTATTAGAAGAGAAATAACGATTTTTCAAAAAGTGTTAAAAATCGCGATTTTTGGCCAAATGGCAAAAACAAACAATGAAATGTGATGTACCACAGGGTAGTTCCCTTGGTCCTCTTTTATTCTTACTTTATATAAACAATTTTACTGCTCTGATAAACTGAACTTTAGGATTTTTGCTGATGACACTAATGTTTTTGCTTCATCACCTTCTATTCGAGATCTTGAAAAACTAAATAATGGAGAGCTGGCTAAAATTAAAGAATGGTGCGAACTAAACAAGCTCTCTATAAATATTAAGAAAACTAATTACATGATTGTTAAATCCCCTAAAAAGAAATCAGGAAACATAAATGTTAAATTACCAAATAAAGATGAAAACAATGAAATACGGACATGTAAAAACTAGCGATAAAAAAGCTAAACTTCCGACGTTTCGGCGACCTCATGACGCCATCACTATCAAGGAGTTAGAAATGAACATGCGAGTTCATAACAGGAACAAAATACTCCAAATTTGCATAAGCGAAGAAGAGCTAAACAAGAACTTTAGCACGGATTGAATTTGTTTGCACGTTCAGCCGTGGTCTTAATTCTTTGATGTACAGCATTTCGTTAACCAGACAGTCCAATTTGTTTACGCATTTCTTCAACACTCTAAAGCAGCAAAGGAGGTAGGTCCTCAGGGACAGCACTCGCGTGGTCTTCATCGTAACGCTTGCGTGCAGAGGATCACGTACTCTTGTGACCATCGACGCGTGCATGTAGATGGCCACGTGTGTAGCCAACATAGCTACCTGTGTCGCACAGGTTACATTGAAACTGGTACACAACGCACTATTGATTAACCAGCTGTGGTTTGTTCTCGCATTCTTGGAGGTCTTGGCCAATTCTTCGACTGACAAAGAAGGGTTTGAATGTAGTTTGGAGCTTCAGACTTAAGTCTTTCAACTGAGTCTTAACAAAGTTAGCCGGATCCTGGTCCTTAAATGGCATGACTACCCGAGTCACGTCATTTCACACCATTTTGCACAATTGCAAATGTTGGTCAGTAACTCTTGAGTTGACAAAGGTATTAATGGTACAATTGATAAGGTGTTGGGGGTCTTCAAATATGAGAACAGGGACTTTAAGCGTTCCCACTCCTCCGAGAAATGGGTACACGCGATCAAGCATAGTTGTTAATAAGCTTCGTTTGTATCGTTTGTCGACGTGACTATGGTAGTGGAGAAGTAGGCCAGTACTGATAGGCTTCACGTAGACCTTAGTCTCGATTTGGGGCGCTCGGTTTAGGAGGTGAGTGCCCATCCTGCTGTCAGTTTTAACATGGAGAAAGGATGGAATGCTTCCCTTTGCCAACTCTACCATTAATACCTTTGTCAACTCAAGAGTTACTGACCAACGTTTGCAATGGTGCGAAATGGTATGAAATGACGTGACTCGGGTAGTCATACCATTTTTAAAATTCAAAAAATTTCCACAAGCATATGCATGGGCAAAGTCCCACCTCCCCAGGGGTTTAAAATGCATACAATCAATTAAGAGATCAGGTAACTTTTACACCACACACCTTTTTACCTTCTAGAAGTTTTAAGAAATCGCCCATTTCATTGAATTATTTTGCATTGGTCCAGTCCCTCTGTGACAAAATATCACAAAATCAACATGTACAACTTTAAAGTAAAGAACTTTCCATTTGTTTCGTACTAGGCCCTAGCAAGAGTGCATCACCCAAGAGTTAGATTTACCCAAATTGTCCTAGTCCTCATCAGCGTCAGAAAAGTGTCTGTTTTTGAACCAAGTTTTGCGGGAAAATAAACAATAAACAAATCTGCTAACTCAATGTTGTGCCCGATTCAGACCCTTTGGGAATAAAGCGTTTTGTTCCAGGAATTTCCATATCATTTAAATGTGAATGCTACATTAAAAGTTTTGTAATTTCCAAACATTTCTACTTCCTAGGTTGTTTTTTTAGCTTATAGACATTTGCCTCCCGAAACAATTAATTTGCTTATTTAGCTTTGGCCAACCTTACAGAAACACGGAAAATACACATTCCCCGAGGGTGTCACTTAATGATATTATAAATGGAAAGTTGGTATAGCAAGCTAAAGAGTATTTTCAAGGGCCAAAATAACACCACGGCTAGATCCTCAGTTATGGAAACAAACCGTTTTGCCAAGTCCCTGATTTCTATCAAGTGATTAACTAATCCTGGAACAGATGCTTACAAAACAAGGCACAAGTGTAAGGACTTGGACAGTATCTTAATGCTACTGAAATCTCATGGTACTTTAACTATAATGGCATGATATCTTGTGTCTGACTGCTACTGAGGTGTCAATGATTGAATTGTTTTCAAAAACTCATATAATCGAAGAAAGGAAAATAACATATCGACGTATCACAGTCCAAGTAAGTTTTTCACGTTTTGGACATCGTTTCTGAAAAAAAAACAAGGAAGAAAGAAACAAGTAGTGGGTTAAATGGCAATAACGAGTTTCGTTCTGATTGGCAAGTAAATAATATAGACCCTATGCAAAAATGGCTGCCTTTAAATTATTCTTTTTTTCATATTCAAAATAGCCCAACTAAGCTCGTTTTTGAGACAAAAATTCTAAAGAATTTGTTATCCCCAACGAGGTTAGTTTGGCTATTTTGAATATGAACAAAAGAATAATTTAAAGGCAGCCATTTTTGCATAGGGTCTATAACAACTATCCTAATTCATTCAACTGTTTGTGCTTAGTTAATAGCAACAATTCCTATTCACTGTTACTTCGACATGTAGACTTGAAGACCTCAATAACTCACTTCACTTGACAATCACCGATCAGTTTCACAGTCAGTCCATCATACTATCTGTAGGAAGCTGAAGTACCTAACTCGGTGAATGCAGACATTATTTAATTCAGGTATTAGCCAAAGCAGTTCGAGTAAAAATAACCACTCTGGCAACCGTTTTTAAAGCCATTTCTCTGTGAAGAACGTACCTGCACCTTTCGACATTCTCCTGATCAAAAACATGTACAAAGTACAGTGATTCAGTCAATATATGTTATTCACCAGCCGGGAGGTCCGTATTGGGAAAAACTGTGCCCGAGGTCTCGAGTACGGCCCGGGGCCGCAGGCCGAGGGCCGTACTCGAGACAGAGGGCACAGTTTTTCCCAATACGGACTGACCAAGGCCAGTGAATAACATTTTTATTTATTTCTAAATTCTATTCTTAGAAGGTACATCACTCATGGTGAGGCTTGGTTGAGTTTCCTCAGCGTTGTTCCCTTTATCCTCTTCATTTGGGTAATAAAATTCGCTTCCACTGTGATAGCTTTCGTCAGAATCCCTTGTTTTTTATGAGAAAGTTGAACAATAACACTGCTCTATTGCCAAAAACAATTAAGACAAATTGAAACTTCGCTCTTTCAATTTGCAACTTCACTCTGTGCTTAGCGTAGTTGGTTACCATGATCGTGCTCAGGAGATAGGAAAATACTGCCCGCTCCTGGAACCAATCAGTTTGCAGGATTCTCATGATACCGCCAGCTCACGATCAAAGAAATAAATAATTAAAGTTATATTTAAATAGCACTTACCATTCTTTTCGTGTTCGAGCTGCCCAAACTCAAAGGTGACATCATCGCCAATTAGCACAAATGGCGCCCAGTATTTTATGGCCGAATACTTCTTTGTCTCCTGAAGAGATTTCATAGCATGGTGAAGAGCTGTACTTGCACTTTTTCCATCTCCCAAGTGTTGGTAGAAACTCTTCATGAACATGAAGGTCGCCTCGTCGTCGATTGCCCAGAGTGACACCAGAACAGACCGGGCACCAGCACACAGGAAAGCCCTAGCTATTCCCACAATACCCTCAGATTTTACCTCTCCCTGGCCACTATGACAGCAACTAAGCACAACCAGTCTTGCCTGAAGACGAACTGCTTGAACATCGCTCAACGATAACATGTAATCTTCCTCTTTTGGGATCTGGGATTTGCGTTCGGGATTTGGGGCCAAAGCAATTTCTCCAGATCCGTCATCCCCATGTGCAGCAATGTGGATTAAAGCAACTGACTTCATTCTTTTCAGCACCTCAGCTTTGGTTGCATTTTTTCCTGTAAGAGGCACGGTCTGCAGAAGTTCTCCAATTATATCCGCCTCTTTTTTCGCACACGGCAGCTGTCCATACATGGGTTCACCAGTGCCGTAAGTGACTTCCCTCAAGTACGGATCGCCTACAAGCAGCGCTTCACTCTTACTTTGGAAGTCATCAGGTGCCATAGTGATCAATTTTAAAGCAGTCAGCGAGGGAATTGTACGGATCCTGACAGAGTCACTCATTGCAGAAAAAGGAGCCAGGCAAAAGTGTCCATCAGGAACAAACACTAAGTCATCACCCTGGATCAAGTCTGCTATAGGACTGACTAAGACATCATACAAAGGCTGCAAAGACTGCACAGACAAGCTCAAGGACTGAACGGTTTCTTCAACAGCTTCCCTACTGCTCGAGAAGTCATTGCGTTGTCTGTATAGTGAACGATTCTCACATCGTACAACGGTCCCCGCATCGATCTGTTTAAAAGTTCTTTTCATCAGAGACTTGGCACTTCCATTTTTGATTTCCTTTTGTCTAAAATTTATCCCGTTATCATCTCTTAGGAACCAGAAGCTGATCGTGTTCCCTTCAAGTGCTGTGAAAACAGTTTGTGAAGGTAGATCTTTCATAACCAAAGAGATAGTTACCTTCATTGTAGGTTTCTCATCAACGCTGTATTGCATCTTTAAAATGTCTGCCAAAGCCTGTGCTCGTCCTTGCTCAGCAGCATCCAAAGCTTCATCAACCTCTCCATTCTTCAAGAGTGCTGTCCACAGAGCGGTGTACGCAACACCCTTTGTGTCACGAAAGCTTATTTTCCATGCATCCTCTGACAAAAGAAGACGCCTAACTTCATCAAAATAATAAATGCTTAGACGATAGTAATTAAGAGCATTGCTCAAGGAGCCAAAAAATTCATGAACAAGACCAATATGATAACATGCAATTGCCAGCCCTATTGGGTCCTCTGTTTCCTTGCAAATACTAAGACCTTGACGATAATACTCTATGGCTTGCTTGAAATTACCAAGACTTTGATAAGCGTTGCCGAGATTGCAATAAGTTCTTCCTTCTCCGGCCCTGTCCCCTACCTCTTTTGCAATACTAAGATCTTGATGGTGGTACTCTATGGCTTGCTTGAAATTACCAAGACTTTGATAAGCATTGCCGAGATTGCAATAAGCTCTTCCTTCTCCGGCCCTGTCCCCTACCTCTTTGGCAATACTAAGATGATGATGGTGGTACTCTATGGCTTGCTTGAAATTACCAAGACTTTTATAAGCATTGCCGAGATTGCAATAAGCTCTTCCTTCTCCGGCCATGTCCCCTACCCCTCTTACAATACTAAGATGTTGATGGTGGTACTCTATGGCTTGCTTGAAATTACCAAGACTTTTATAAGCATTGCCGAGATTGCAATAAGCTCTTCCTTCTCCGGCCCTGTCCCCCACCTCTTTTGCAATACTAAGTTGTTGATGGTAGTACTCTATGGCTTGCTTGAAATTACCAAGACTTTGATAAGCGGTGCCGAGACAGCCATAGGCTCTTCCTTCTGCGGCCCTGTCCCCTACCTCTTTCGCAATACTAAGATGTTGATGGTGGTACTCTATGGCTTGCTTGAAATTACCAAGACTTTGATAAGCATTGCCGAGATTGCCATAGGCTGCTCCTTCTCTGGCCCTGTCCCCTACCTCTTTTGCAATACTAAGATGTTGATGGTGGTACTCTATGGCTTGCTTGAAATTACCAAGACTTTGATAAGCATTGCCGAGATTGCAATAAGCTCTTCCTTCTCCGGCCCTGTCCCCTACCTCTTTTGCAATACTAAGATGTTGATGGTGGTACTCTATGGCTTGCTTGAAATTACCAAGACTTTGATAAGCATTGCCGAGATTGCCATAGGCTCCTCCTTCTCCGGCCCTGTCCCCTACCTCTTTTGCAATACTAAGATGTCGATGGTGGTACTCTATGGCTTGCTTGAAATTACCAAGACTTTGATAAGCATTGCCGAGATTGCCATAGGCTGCTCCTTCTCTGGCCCTGTCCCCTACCTCTTTTGCAATACTAAGATGTTGATGGTGGTACTCTATGGCTTGCTTGAAATTACCAAGACTTCGATAAGCATTGCCAAGATTGCCATAAGCTCTTCCTTCCTCGGCCCTGAAACCCACTTTCTTAAAAATGGCTAATGCTTTTGTGTAATTTGTTATAGCCTGTTTAAAGTGAGCTACAGCCTGAAAGTAGTTACCAAGATTGAAATAAGCCAAACCCTCGCCTTCTCTGTCTCCCTCCTTTCTTGCAACTCTAAGCTCTTGCATATGCTGCTCCAAAACGTCCACATTTCTATCCACCATTGTTGACAATCAGAACCAGGACGTTTTTCTCAGAAATCTGGGGTGCACCTAGAAGATAAATAAACAAAAACACAATAGGTTAGACCAGGGTTTGACATTGTATAAGCAAGAATTTAGGGACCCCTTGCAATTGCGGTACAATTTACCACTGCAGGATCTACCGTCTACCTGTGCTTGTGGAGAGCCATTTGAAGTAAGCCATGCCCTATCATGCAAAAAGGGGGGATTTGTGGCTCAAAGCCATGATGGAGTGAGAAATCTACTAACCTCTCTACTCAGCAAACTGTGCAAGAACGTCCAAGTGGAGCATCACCTCCGGCCTTTGGACAATGAAGTGATGAACTTAAGATCAGCCCTAACAAGTTCCGATGCGAGATTGGATGTGAAGGCTGGTGGCTTCTGGTTGCGCGGAGTGACAGCATTTTTCAATGTTAGAGTGTAGCATGTCATCTCCAAGACTAACCAAGGGAAACCAACTGCAGCAATTTTCAAGGAACAGGAGAGTGAGAAGAAGCAAAAGTACCAACAAAGGGTGCTAGAAGTCGAGATGGGCTCCTTATTTTTGGAACCACCGGCGGGATGGGCGGAGAATGCAAAATGTTTATGAAGCCTTTAGCGGAGAAATTGGCAGAGAAGGACTTTGAAGGCTACCCAGTTGTTATTAGCTGGCTCAGGAACAGGATTTCTTTCGCTATTTTAAAATCTGTAAATACTACCATCAGAGGGTCGTGCCAGCCCTTTTTTAGAAGTGAAGTTGTAGATGATTTTAAAGTAAATTGTACAGCTGCTGACCTACTTTTATGAAATAATTTTATATTTGTAAACCCCTTCTGAACTGAAATTTTTATATTTTAATTGAATGAATATGTAATAAAGGTTAAGTCAAGCTTGTTCTTTGTAGATTAAATGTTCCTTACAAGGAGGTGAGACTCAAACTAACCAACGATATTAAAGAAAACATACTGTAACTGACACAACGGTAAAATTTTAAAAGTGTAATGCTAAACCGACATGATCAACTTGTTTGTTGAGTTTGGCCACTTTCATCTGCTCAATATGGAAGCTCTCCTTGATTTTGAGTTGATAGAAAATGGTACCATTTTCAATACATTTTAAGCAAGAAACATCAAAATTATCCTGACAATGTTTAGACAAACTAAAATGCTTGAAAATATGATAATTTTTATCCCAGAAAAGGTGCTCATTTACACGTGTGTAGAAATGCCTGTTATGCCTGTTATTTTCCTTCCCAAATTTTTTACAGGGGCACACAACGTCAATTTCGGAAAATATCTGTTCGGAAGACGATTTGAGATCTAGAATTTTTGGAACATTTGTCCTAAAATTTCTTGCTTGCCTGCCTGTCCTAGGATTTTCGAACATCTGAAAAATGGTATAATTGCCCATTTAAAACAGATTTTTACCCTAAATAGGTCACCTAGAATTCTCGGGAGCCTTTTTTTCTGGCTGAAATTTTCGAAAAGGTAAGTTTTGATCCCTAAAGTTTTCGGATCACTAGACTTTCAGCTAGGAAATCCGAACAGATGAAAAATTTTTAGGGGATAAAAATATGCCTATATCTACCGTTTAAATACTGAAATACGTTTAAAACTGCTATGTTTAAGTGGTTTTGAACTATCTTCTCGTTGGGTGCCCCTGTTTTTAACCTTCTCTTGCGCAAACTTCAATTTCCACTATGGAAGACCAAATATTTTCTTGGTCAATTTATGACAGCTCATGATGCAGGGGTTTGTCTGCAAGCGTTTCCTTCTTGTCTCGCCCCATTTTTCGTAACTCTAAAAAATTTAATTTCATGTGGTTATCCACTGCCAAGTCTTTCCCTAAAACATTATCTAGGGGGAAATAACTTTCTAACACAAATCATTTATACCTACGCAAACACCGTGGATCGAGATCAAGTGAATGTAAACAAAAAAATATCAAAATACATCACTTACTTTATCGATGTGTAAGGAAAGAATAGAGGGTAGTATGGTTCCATAAGACGGCCAAAACTGTCGACGCAAGAACAACAAATTTGAGCCAAGTTTTACGAGTTTATTAGAGTCGGGAACGAACAAATAAACAAAGCCACGATAAGCCAATGGATTAAACATAGTAAATTGATACTATTTACAAGCTGAACAATAAAAACTATGCTAAATAGCTGATACATGAAGAAACATGCTTACGAACTAAAATGCAAAGAAATTACCAACAAAACGAGTAAAATGACTGCAAATTGTAAACAAACTAAACAATGTTATAATCCAAGAACTATTATATGAAGCATGGATTTGAAAATAGCACAATAATCCTACAATAGTACATTGAAACTAGTAATTGTGAAATAATGGTAACAAACGGATCATTTTGAATCAAATGCAATCAAAAGGATATAAAGCGCTAGACAAAAATACAGTAATTACTCATTGGAAAACAGCAAATCACATGCTGTGCCAGACTAAAGGTCAACATAGATAAATAAACCTAGACAATAGCAAATGAAATTTTGCAATCACTGCTAATAACTAAAATCAAGAACAGAAAGCTATATGTAGTAACTAAACTAAAGCTAGGCATAAATAAAGAAATAGGAAAATACTGATAACATACCAAATGTTATTGATAATATACACCTCACAAGTCTTGGAAAATGACTTGTCTTGAAAACTGACACTCTTCAGATAAATTAACTGAACTTACTGAGTAAATGGTAGCCAATTTGTAATGCATTTCAGGAAAAAAAAAACTAAAAATCAAATAAGGCTAGGGAGTAAATCTACTAACCACTAATACAGGATTTACCTAAGGGAAGAAGGAGTTTACCACTCCTACACAACAGGAATTAAGTAAGAGAAATGTGTGGGGATAACACAACTACACAAGCAAAAATATGACGAAATTGAGTAATTGGGTTATGGGTAAACAAGCAAATAATAGTAATTAGGATAATGAAAAGAAGTTGAAAATAATTGGAATAAAAATAAACACAAAATGAACACAAGTGACCTAGTTACAGTTCAATCAAACGACAGACAAATAACTTATTACAGGTACACCCAGCAAGCTAATATTACTTAATACCTTGCAATGTTCCTCTTTAAACCCTTTTCAGCAGGTATAATGAATCTGGCTGAAAAAAAATTTTTAAGGGATAAATAATACTGGTGGATCATTTGGATGCATCATTCGCAACTAATCATGAGTGACCGTGAGCACTTCAGAAAATCAACTTATAAGGAATTCTGACAAAAAGTAACACAAAAGTCATCAGAACTGGTTTATCACACATAAATTATTACTTGTTCGTGTTGTTAAGAAATGAGAAACAGTAAGCAACTTACCAAAATGGATGCTAATCGATGCGAGGTCCTCGACAAACAGAAATAACTCTGCAAAATATGATTATTTAATGTGGTTATCCATGCATTATTGAATCTTGTAGGAAAACTTTTAACTTTCATAACAAAAATCACTTGCGTAGTATGCAAAAAAAGTACCCCATTTTTCTACAGACTTTTGTCCCAGAGCCACTCTCTATCCTAATCTAACTGATTGGTTTCTAAACATGAAAGCTTGAGCCTTATTCGTGCAGTATTGTCATTGCCTGGGTAATATTAATAAGCCCCTTTGTTTGAGATGAATATACCGGTATATTCTAAATAATAAAGATAATTTGAACTCCTGCGTTATACTAAACAAACACACAGTATTCTTATGATTGTTTAAATGAAATTATGAATTTCAACCTGAGACACACGAAGAAAAGTCTTTCATGCAATTTTCAGTCTTTTGATGAAAAATCTGCATAATCAGGCCGAAAAGAAAAGGTATCTACCGAAGACTAGTTGAAAAGTCGCCAAGCTGGCTGCATTAATTCTCGTGCAAATCATTTGTGTCTTGTCACCTTGCTTTTAAGAAATTTATGGTTGGAAATGAAAAATCATATCACCACCGACCAGTAAACTGTAAACACGTCAGGTATTAAAATTTACAGTATGTTGCCCTATTTCCCGGACACTTCCACTTCACGATTCTGCATGTATTTCGTTGTAAAAACGAAGCAAATTCGAACGATACGTTCCAAACACTTATCAATTAGTCTGCTTGCGTTTGTTCTTTAGGTAAGAAGTCTCAAGTTTTCGTTGAGGTTTACTAAGTAAAATCTGTTTCTTATTACATGCGACTTTTATCAAGCGTCGCGTTATACCTTTTTATTTTCAAGAGCGGTCTGTTAGATTTAATTTTACTTTTGTTTTTCAACATACGTCAAGCTACAAGGTATGTTTTTGAACATATAAGAAGTTTCCATTTGTAGTTTTGTATCTGCGTGCAAAAAAATCTCCGAAAATAGTGCAACTGACTATACTACACATATTCGCCAGCCAGCTAAATTTCTGTTCGATGAACAGTGCGAGGGACGCTGTTTTTGCAAAATATTGAAATTCCTTTGAGCAAATCAACAAAATTGGCACTTACGTATAGCAAAAATTACAGAAATAATTTAACAAACCTTTAACATGAATAACCCAAGAATCGCAATAGCGTCAAAGAACACAAAATGGGGAATACACTATATATATCACATTTTTGGAGAATATCAGCTGTGCAAAAGTAGTGCCGGCAGATATAGGCGTGCGGTTATGCGAATGCCTATCACCACAAGCCAGCGCAGTGAGACAAAATTGCCTTCCCACAAGATTAATCAACCGAATTATCACATTAATAAATAAGAAAATTATACCTTACACACAATAGCTCATGATTCTGGTGGAGTCTAGGTGGGTGAGAGTTGGCCACTCTCTGAACACTGCTTGACGACTCGTGCGGATGTTGAGTTAAAGGGTATAGGGAGAAATCAAGCCAGCCGAAAATACCCCTCGGGTAACCCCAAACTCCTGACCCAACGAGGGTGCTCAAAGATCCCTCTGGATCTCAACCTCGCCCCCAGAGGTTAAATGGGAAAACGACAACTGCCTTGACAGTGGTAGAAGCTCTAGCCATAGGCTAGGCAAACAAAAGCCAACCGAGCACCCTTCGACAAGGGTCTTGTTTTGCGCCGTTACATGTCACGCAACTTTGGCTCATTTGCCCGCATCTGGGGGGAAACTTTCAACGAAACATAGAGCAAAAACAATTACAGACAGGCACTGTAAAATAAATGTTTAGTCTTCAGTTAGTTTTCTTTGTAATGTTTTTTTGCATCAGGCCTACTCTGGGACCTTAAGTCGCCGTACCCTAGAGCGACTTACGGCCACTTAAG
>NC_090884.1:49464508-49484508 GCF_036669925.1 Montipora capricornis
ATACATACATACATACATACATACATACATACATACATACATACATACATACATACATACATGCATACCTTATTTGTCATGTAGGTCAATAAAAAAAGGGCAGCTAAAAAGCTGATGTGGACCTAGAACTAAAGTGTATCTACAAAATTTAAAAAATTATGTTAACGAACTTACGAATTATTTACAATAAATGAGAAAGAATACAATACCCAGTAAGATAATCGATAGTTAATTGACTATAGTGTTAAAAATAGATTTATTTTATAATAATAATAAAAATAACATTATATATGTAATTTACAATGTCTTTGTTTATTCCCGGTATGCCATTAAATGTTATTTTATCTAAATTGTTGGATTTTGCTTTAAGAGCAGATTTAAAAGAAACAATATTCGGTTTACTTTTTAAGTACATGGGTAAGTTATTCCAAAGAATTGACGCACGATGAGAGAAAGAAGATCGAAGGAAGTCACTTTTAGGGCGTTGCACGTAAAGTTTCAGACTATCCCTGAGATTTCTCAACGGAAAGTGTTTAGTAAACAGAGAGCTTATCCCAGCCGGAGCTCTGTTGTAAAATGCCTGATAAGATATGGTTGCAATCCTCTTTTTGTAAATGTACGTTAATGACTTCCATTTTGTCGCTGCCAGGACTTCAGTGCTTAGAGTAGATTCCTTTATATTAAAAATAAATCTTGCTGCCCTGATATGAATGTCTTCTAGGGTCTGAAGTGATTTTGAAGTTCCCCATAGCGCAATTGAATACGTAATACTTGGAATGATACCTTTGAAATAAATTGACTCTAAGATGCGATTGTCGAGACCTTTTAATTGTTTGAGTTTCTTCACTCTTGCTGAAAAACGTTTCCTCAAAGATTTTACATGTGGCGACCAAGATAGTTTGTTGTCGATATGAATCCCTAAACAAGTAGCTTTAGAAACAAAGGACAACTCATTAGGCCCTAAACAAATTTTTTGTAAGGGTCCGATGAATTTTGATTTAGATAACAACATTAGTTCGGTTTTTGCAGGATGAATAGTCATGACGTTATCCTCAGCCCATTTGTTTAAATCGGCGATCGCTTTCTGTATCTTGAGTAAGACTTCATAAAAAGTATTTCCAATGCAGAAAGCTGTGGTATCACCTGCAAACATTTCGACGGAAGCGTTCGTCGTGGCTCCGGGTAGATCATTTGAGTAAATTCTGTAAAGTCTGGGACCAAGTAAAGATCCTTGGGGCACACCAGTATCTATTTCCAACAATTCAGAATTTGAACCATTTACAGTGACAAATTGTTTACGATTTACAAGATAGTTTAGGAGCCACTCGTAAAAGGAGCCACTAATGCCTACAGAGTATAGTTTATCCATGAGAGCTGTATGGTTGACGCGGTCGAACGCTTTTTGAAAATCAATGAAGACTACACCAATAATATTACTTTCATCCAGGGCTAAACGCCATCGTTCTGTTCATGAGAGCAGGAGAAGTTCAGGTGAGCCTCCCTTTCTGAAGCCCCATTGATTCTAAGAAATTAGATTGTTGCCATATAAGAAGTTGTCAAGTTGTTGGCTGACAATATTCTCTAATACCTTCCCCGGAATGCTGAGAAGGGAAATAGGCCTGTATTTTCCACAGTCCAGAGTGCTTCCTTTCTTGTGAAGACATTGCACTTGTGCATGTTTCCACTGGCTTGGGAATTTGCATAATTCCAAAATACTTCTTTGAGCCAGTGGCATAAAGCAATCTAAAAATATATCTCCCAAAGGCGCAATTCCCTGCTGGATATATCATCAGGTCCACTTGCCTTGCCAGGTTTCAAACATTTCAGAGAAGATTTCAGAAGATCCTTGTTAAGGGTTATGTTATGAAGAGGGAGGGTAGGGATCTCACTGTTATTTCTTGCAGAGTAACAAGGAGAGTTTACTGAAGAGTCTTGTGTCGATTTTGAAAGGGATTTTCCAACATTAACAAAAAACGAATTTAGCGGCACATAATTCGATTGACCAAAAATTTTAAGCATTAGACAATATGTGAAAAATTGCAAAAAAGCTTGATGAGAAAGTAAATAGCAATAAATAAGTAACTGAAGAAAACAAACCTGGAAGTCATTTTTTTGCTTCTTCACTGACGGCAAGCAACACAAAGCGCGCGAACTTGACATGATTACCCTTAGAAATCATGCACTGCGGTCATACATGACATGATAACTGTATAATCTGCACTTATAACGTCACGGGCGCTGATTTCGAAAATTCACTGTACGCTTTCGGCCAATCAGAAAAGAGATAGTGAGTTCAATGTATAATAATAGTATTTAATTGAATGACTGGTTACTATGTCCAAACTGTTCATCATGTGTGCCAATGCATATATGTTGATTGTTCGGATCCATATAACAAGAAACTCTCAAATGCTTAACATCCCTACTGGTCAAGTTGCAAAAGTGACAAAAGTGTATATTGGATAAATTTAGTTGTCACAGGTTTTGAGTGTCAATTTTTGTTGCCTGGACTCGTAATATCTCCTAAGGGACACATGATGTCCACAAATAACTTTTTAATATACAAACACAACTTATTTCCTAAACAGCTAGCTTTGTTGAATTCTATTAATTTTGTGTATTTAAATATTTTTTTCCCCACAATATATAAAGAAATGCTTATTAACAAGTTTAATCTGTAATGTGTGAGTGTTGTGGGGGATGGGTATTGTTGTATTCTAAACAGACCAATACTTCGTCCTGGAGAGTAAGGCACAATAAAGATCAACTATTACTATTACTTCTGTGACTTTTTCAAAGTGACTTCATGTGGTTGTCAAAAATTCAACAAAGCTTATGTCATTTTTCACCATTCCATTTGAATTCAATACTGTCAGTTGGCCAATCTTGCTTGAAGAAATCGACCATGTGATGTTATAGTATTTATAAAAATAATGTGATAATGTGTTTTATGCCCTTAGCCAGCGATAGGTCCTACGAAAATTCAAATTGCTGTTAGTGGTATACTTTGGGATTAATAAATACATGTTCATGTATTGTTATTTGTATTTATAACTTCTGTAAAATGCATAAGTTTTTTCCCTTTAATTTATAAAACTAATTTTACTTTTGTACCAGTTAGGCATGCTGTTCTGAATCATGCACTACAAGGCTTTATGTATTTTATTTTGTATTAAATTGTGTACTAACACTGGGATTGTAATTCAGTTAATAGTTGTGTTGTTGTGGGTCTTTTCTCTGGAGTGCCATTTATACATGAGGATGCTAATTTTCGTAGAGGCTCATATAGTTTGTGCTTACATAACAAAGAAAGTAGAAGCCCAAATGCATAAACATCACTAGCTATTGACTGTGAGTGAGTTCCTCTAATGACTTCAGGAGCTATGTGCTTATGAAATTTTCTATATTTTTCTTGAAGACAGCTTGTAGATTTTGCCCTTGGCTATTGTAGATTTGCCAAAATCTATGATTACAGGGTGTAAACTGTTATTGGTTTCATTTATGATGACATTGTCACCTTTTAAATCATTGTGCAGGTATTCCTTAGAGTGGATGTAGTATAAAGCATCTGCACATTCAAACATAAGTCTACACCATTCCCTTTGGGGATCATTGACATTTTGTAGCACAAGGGATTTTAAAGTTACACAGTGGCCCTCTATTCCATGGAGCTGGATTATAGTAAGGTATGGTTTGGCTGCAGTGCAGCATCCAAACAATAGAGGCAAACCTGAATGTAAGAAAAGCTCACAGTGATTACTCAAAGCCAGGACAAGAGATTGTCTTAAACAATGGATAGGAGTAAATAGTTCATTTAAAAAGAAAAGGCCTTCTAGCACCTGCTGAGTTGCAGCTTTAGTTCCTGAAGATTACCTGGGTGGTCCAATTTTGCAAGAACAGATGCCTCATGCTTCACAAGAGAGCAGTGAATGTTTACTTTAAATTGCCCTGTACATATTCTTTGAGCAAATACTAAAGACCCCCTCTCCATGAACTTCATCGTGGCTTCTACCATTAGTTAAGTAACGTCGACTGATTTGCTTCAAACTAAATGACGTAAAAAAATAGCATAATTAAGTGATTTGTTAAAATTAACACTGTAGAATGCATTTTGATCAATGTTTTTATTGTATCCCTCCTTCTCCTGGGGAGAATATTTTAATACCGTGACTTAAAAAAAACAAAATAAGTCTGGTAATTGTTTCCTTCATGCCATAAGCTTACCTTACTTCTTTTGGGCAGGTGTGTGTTGGGGAGGGACGGAGGCAACGAGGGATGGGGGAAAGGGGGGTGTAAAGGAAGCTGTGTCTCTTTCCATTTTTTCCGATAAAATACGGCTTTCCTTCTTGCATCGATTCCAGCGTCCTTCAAATCTCTGATTTGGTAGCTCTAGGTTTCTTCAAGTTCTTTTACTAGCTTAGACTTGACCAGGGTACGTTTTTCCTTTTTTGTCATTTGGCGCATCTTATTTTTGCGAGCGTTATTACGTCTTAGTCTTTTTCTGCGTAGTTCCGATCCTCGATTGTATTCCTTCTAAATTTCCTTTTGCGAGGTAACTGGCTGATGTCTGGTTTGCACAATCTGAACCTTGTTTTGCCAACCTTCAGCAAGTGAATCACTCGCACGATCTGCTTCAGACTGGGGCAGTCCCGTAGCGTGACAAAACATTGCTTCACTGACATTTTCAATGAGTGAAAGGTTCCGGCAATTCTACTTTTCTAGAAAAAGATCAACTCTTCTACTTGAAAAGAGCAGAAAAATTGACTTTCTGCATTTATTTTTCATAGAACAACATGCAAAATATTTACCTTTTTTGTTAATGCTAGTCGATCAGGTGAAAAGTTGAAAAAGGTACCTTTTTAGAGAAAAAAAAGCGGGTATTTTAAGCTTTCGAGTGAAAATATTTTGACGTCAATATTGTCCACTTTTCATGCATTTCTCACTTTACAAAACAAAACTTTAAAGCGCGAAAAAGGTACCTTTTTTTCAGTTTGAGGCGATCTCTTCAAAAGAGCAAAAAAGGTACCTTTTTTGCGGTTGGAAGCGATGTTCAAGGAACCTTTAAAAATAAACGGCGTTTTCAAACTATATTTGAAAGCCGTGTCAAATTCTACTGATTGACAGATGTCAACCGTTTATCGCCATTTGTTTTGCTTGAATTGACTCACCCATTGGTCAAGAGACAAGAGACATAGGGCCGTTTATACGAGAGAAAATAAGCCGCGGCTTACGTAAGCCGCAAAAGGAACTATTTATAGACCGAATGCACAAATGGCGGCTTATCCTGGCCTGTACAAAATACAAAAGAAATGTTGCTTAAGAGTGAGGTTAGTGAGTCTCATTACCACATAGAATACACTTTTGGCCTCCATTTATGCATTCGGTCTATACGAGTATAAACTCCCCGGCCAGGTTAAGCCGCGAACGTAGATTTTGTACCATTTATACGGGGTGTTCGCGGCTTACGTAAGCCGCGGCTTATTTTCTCCCATATAAACGGCCCTATTATGCTTTTGTTTTCGCACTAAAGTGTTCCGCCTTAATCTATAATACTCCATTTTTTCCAGTGCTCGCTTCTCCCCATAAAAAGCCACTAAAATGTTCGATAATGCTCATTATACAGAGTCTTTTTTATCAAATTTTACGTTAACGAAAACATATTAAGTGGTATAACAACAACGTATACACTGGTATATGTTGCAGTTATTTTTTTTTTATTTCAGTTAATTTTGTTTTTCCATTGTTTTTGGGTATGGTAATGTATGCTAATCAATTTGAAACAAAGGAAAACCAAAAATTAACTGAAATAAAAAGTATACTGCAGCATATTCAAGTTAATGATTTTAATACAACAACCGATAATCCCTTATTATAAACGGTTGTATTAGGGTGGCATTTGAATTTTTTTTCTTTTTAAAATATCGACTTTAAGTGTTCATTTTCTCTTTAAAAGTTTTCATTTTCATTTTCTCTGAAAAAAAAAATATAATAAATTTTTCGGAAGACTCCACTAAAATGTTCCAAAAATGCTAGCATAATTAACGTAAAAAGGCCTAAGAAGGGGAAATAAAAGCGTTTCAGGCTCACTGCAGTGTAAGTAAGGGGGTCTCAAAGGGATTGCGGCATTTACGGTTAATGGCTTTACTTCGGCTTGTAGGTACGTACGTACGTAGGTCGGACAATATGCCAATAATGCACAACGCGATAATTGTAATATTGTGCGTCCGAGCCATTTCTGTGAAATAGCCGGGGCCACTGAGGAATAGCCTCCCATAAAGATGTTTCTAGGGGAGTCCAGGATGGGTTTTGCTCGGTTTAATTTGATTCGGGACTGCGAAATTTGATTGTACAAACGGGACCTAGAGTCCCCTAAAAACGTCCGTGTATCGTTCGTTGGAGGCGCCAACGGTTGACATCTGTCAATTACTAGGATTTTAATTGAAGCGTCATTTATTTTTAAAGGTTCTTTTTTCTCGCTTTTGATGAAATTGCTTGTAAGCGCGAAAAAAGGCACCTTTTTTGCTCTTTGGATAGGTTCGCCTCTAAACCACGAAAAAGGTACCAATTTCGCGCTTTAAAGTTTTGTTTGGTAAAGTGAGAAATGCATGAAAAGTGGACAATATTGACGTCAAAATATTTTTACTCGAAAGCTTAAAATACCCGCCTTTTTTTCTCTAAAAAGGTACCTTTTTTTAACTTTTCACCTGATCGACTAGCATTAACAAAAAGGTAAAAATTCTGCATGTTGTTCTATGAAAAATAAATGCAGAAAGCAGGGTGATAAGCTCCTGCGGTAAGTTAATTTTTCTGCTCTTTTCAAGTAGAAGAGTTGATCTTTTTTGTAAAAAAGCGGAATTGCTGGAACCTTTCACTGATTATTTTCTCCGTATTCGGTCATGATAGTTTTTATTTGAAATACGTTCCGATGGAGGAAATCTGTGATCTACAGCTTCAACACTCATTGAGAAGCATGCGCAAAGGGAGCGTGAATGTGCGGTTGCCATGCCATTTTTCAGAGCGAGTTGGCATCTAAAAGCGACGTTCAGGCCAGGTGATCTGGGTCCGGTTGTTCGAAAGCCGATTAACTTAATCCAGGATTAGCATAAACTTTTGTTACAAATAACTTTTTGGTGAAAGTTTCTTTTGCTTATGTTTTCTTTTTTCAAAGTTTTGCCGAATATCAGCGTTAAACAGCACTGGGAGTAGAGAAATAAACTCCTTAGTTAATTTTTAATCTGGGATTAGCGTTAATCGGCCTTTGAACAACCGGGCCCTGGTGACGTAACTCGGAGGACTGGGGAGAAAAATGTTAACGCCGTATCCCACAACCGCGCACGGTCTTATTTTCGAATTCAACATGGCAGAGGCGAGGATAGATCTCCGTGGATTCCTCCTGAATGTTCATTCATTAACAGGAAATGTGGTAGACACGAAATGATCTGTTGAGTTTTGGTGATGGAAATACTGCAGGGAGTTTGGAAACAAAGCCTAAGGCCGTGCGCGGTTGTGGGATATGGCGTTAAAACTTTTCTTCCCAGTCCTCCAAATTACGTCACCAGATCACCTGGGGATGTATTGGTCTCTGAAAATACAGTTTGCTTCTTTACGAGGTTAAAAATCTACCTGGACCAAAGTGGAGGTGCATTTTACTATTTTTGCGAACGTTCGTAATGTATTTTGGGAGGACTTCAGAAGCATGGTAAGCGTAAGTCTTGAGCATACCTTTTATTTAACATATTTTTGCTCCAAATAGGCATAACTACAGAATACAGGGCCACTTACGGTTGCATTTTAGATAGAACGGCTCGACGGCTCGCTAGTCAAGAAGAATGAGTGTATGCGGCTCGACGGCTCAGCGGCTCGCCAGTCAAGAAGAATGAGTGTATGAGGCTCGATGGCTAGTCACTTACGGCCTAAGCACTCTTCGCTCTCATTTTACGGTTCGGTTAACTACACTTTTTACGATATCGTTTGAAGAATATAGCGCTCGTTTACTGATTAAGCCTACGCGCTTGTTACTGGGTTGCCGTATGGCAATCCAAGTCGGAAAGTGGGTAGCATTTGTTAGGTGTTATTTTTTTTTTCTTTTTCCGTGTCGGTAAAAGTCTTGCCTGTCACTCCCCTGCTAAGTGGTATGTTTGTGCATAGAGCCTTCTTCTCGTATTTTCTTAGGATAGAGAGGGTAGTGATAATGCGTAGATTTCTCTGGTGGACACAGTAGAATGATAAACTTAACCGGCAATGGCGTCGAAAGTCATGTAATGCGAATGGCGTTTTAGTGGATCTTTGAACAAAATATACCCTTATGAAGCTCAATAATGGAAAGTCAATTGGATACTGAACGAGACAGGCGGTGGAATCTTAAAAGCGATGAGTAATGGACTTCGACAATGTTCAATCTGTCGCCCGTCGAGCCGAAATCAAAGTGAGCTGCATTTCAAATATTCAGTAATATTTTACCAAGTGTGCTGTTATGTAGAACACTGAAACCAAGTGGAAAATTGTCTGGTAACTTATGGGATCAACGAAGACAGAGAACGAATCGATGTGGATCTGTGATCAACTCTGCACAGTCTTCAGTAAAAACATAATTGAAAAGGTGACAGCCAAGAATTATTTGAAAGAAAGCTTGTCGTCTATTTTGTGCTTCATTATTCAAGGAAAAGGTTCTTCATGGAAACGGTTTGATCCTGAAATTTTGTTTGTTGTGATATTGCGCATATTTGACACGATTGAGTTTCTTGTCTTCACGCACGCAATGAAATAGGAAGAGGTTTTCGCTAGAAAAGGATTCTGTGGTATTTTCTGCCTTTGTGAATTATAATATCATGTTGTGTATTGAATTTTCGAGCTTAAGGTTGAAATGTGATATGGGAGAATTTTTTTAGTATTGCTCTGTAAGCAGGAAGGGTTCACAAGCCTGTTGGAAGCGTGCTTGAGTTTCAACAAAATGAGCCCCAAAATCAGTGAAAAATTGTGACGCCAATGAATAATGAAGTAGCTGCTATTTCCAAAATGATGAAATTACCTGGTGATAAATAACGTCGTACGCGTCTTGGAGACTAAATTTTGACTTTGCATAAACAAATGGTCAACCTTAAGAGTTGGGCGATTGTGATCTTTGTTTTGACTTCGCTCATTTTATTGTCAAACTTTATAACACTTGACAGAAAAAGAAACTTACAAAAACCGGTATCTTCACAGGGTCCAGAGGAGATATGTTTGTCGTTAGAACATCAAAACCCGTCGAAAACATCTGAAATAACAGGTTATTTTGATCGCGTTGACGATCGCGTTACAGTTTCGTTACACATTCTGTATACCGCAAACCAAGAGACTGAGGGCTCGCAAGATCGGCTTACAGTATAAAATACGGAAAGGGAGGAAACTTGTACCACGTGACTTCGTTCGATGTGAACCGCAGCACTTGGTGACGGAAGTGAATTGGGACCGGAAACGCAAAAGCAACAGACCGTTACTAATTCGAGAATCAAAACATCAGCTGTGGAGGGAGTTTTAAAATAATGGCGGCTTCTCCCTTGAAAAGACCCGTCCCGTTGCGCGAAAAGCAGCCGGACGAGAAGAGATCCAAAGTATCGAACAGAGAAACACGCGTGTTTGTTTCTAAATGGTAAGATATCTGACCAGTTGGCTTTCGAACGTGAGCCACAAATTACCGTCTTTGATACTTGACTATTTTACCTGCAGGCTTTCAATGAATTATCGAAGAGACGAACAAAACTTTATCTCCGTACAAGAAATACTCAACGACTATGTAAATAACAGTTTCGAAAAGGAAAATTTTCCATTGCAAGTCAAAGAACTGGGGATTATTTTAAAGGAGGCCTTTCCACAGGCGAGTAGAGTCCAGCCAAGAGTTAATTGTGTCCGAGTATGGCAGTACCCACTTTCAAAAACCTCAAGATTGGAAGAAGACCGTGTTAAATGGGAAGACTTGCCAGTTTTCACAAAAGAATTCGATTGGCTTTTATCTAGCTCTAGCGAAAATTTCTTTGAGTGGATAAAAGTCCAGTCACAAGATCTATGCGAAGGCAGCCGAGTTTTAACTGAAGTAAAGATCTTTAAAGACTGGACATTTGTTGTACACGTCAACAGTCTAAAAGTTGCAAAAGAAACCGTTGGTGTTTTCGAACTTGGGACAACTTAAAATTACTTCCGATCTTGCGCACATTTACTTTACCGCGTCATTTCCGTCACCATGTGTTGCGGTGCACACCGAACGAAAGCTCTCTCTCGAAGCCGTAAATTCCGGTCGCCGAAAATGAATTTGAACGCTTTCTTATGCCGTTTTCCTACAGTATTTGGCAAATACATAACAATTCTAGATCACGTTAGTAAAATCAGGCAATTTAATTCAATTCCATTTGAGTTTCAGGGATTCGAAAATCGGCCCCAAATTAGTTTCCTCCCTTGCCGTATTTTATACTGTAAGCCGATCTTGCGAGCCCTCAGTCTCTTGGTTTGCTATATGCAGAATGTGTAACGAAACTGTAACGCGATCGTCACCGCGATCAAAATAAACCATTATTTCAGATGTTTTCGACGGGTTTTGATGTTCTAACGACAAACATATCTCCTCTGGACCCTGTGGTATCTTGCCATCATTTAACACAGATGCTTCACTGTTGGGCGAGTAAATAAGCAACGGTAACTTAATAACGGAGCCCGCTGAATTCCGGCCGTGTCACTTTCGATTTTGCGATTTATTTGAACGTAGCAAAAATCTCCCTAAAGGTTTGTCGCTGATCGTAACTTGTATATTCTATATTCACGGTTCAAAATTAATGTTGTTTTCATGTCGTAAATATTTTATTCTCGATCGACCATCCCGGAAACTTCCTTCTGCTCTTCCTAAAAACTGTGTATCAATAGTTATTTACTTTTGCATCAATATTTGTTTTGCATAAAGCAAGCTAACAAAATCTGTACCTTGCTGAGTTCGCATTTGTTAGCGTTAATAGTATTTTCAGTCCGATGCTTCTGTTTTATGAGGGGTATATTGTTTTGGTCTCCCATCAAGGTACTAACCCCGCCGGACGGGAATTAACTTCAGTGAACTTTAGTATTACAAAGCTGTCACGTGCTCAGAGGGCACGCTTAAACTTGTGGTGAAAAGAAGTTGTGAAGGAACTTGAAAATATTATCAACATGTCAGCCCAGAAGCCAATGTTTCTCGCTCCTCTTTGATTTGTTATTCTTTAGAGACTGGAATGCTGTAGTTCAATCCCACACAATTCAGTGCCTTATGATTTTCTGTAACACGTACCACATGGCAACCCAGTGTATGCTTCACGGAAGCATCTCGTTTCAGTGATTACGTCGAAGCACTCTTAAAATTTTAGCTTTCAATTTACGGTTTGGTTAACTACACTTTTTATGAGATCGTCTGAAGAATATAGCACTCGTTTACTGATTAAGCCTAAGCGCTTGTTTCAGTGATTAGGTCGAAGCACTCTTTTAAAATTTTAGCTTTCAATTTATGGTTTGGTTAACTACACTTTTTATTGGATCGTCTGAAGAATACAACACTCGTTTACTAATTAAGCCTAAGCGCTTGTTTCAGTGATTAGGTCGAAGCACTCTTAGCTTTCATTTTACGGTTTCGTTAAGTGCACTTTTTATGAGCCGTCGAGCCATTCAACTGCCGAGCCAGCGAGCCGCCGAGCCACTCTCTTATATATCTACCTCGTTCTTAAAGCACTAAGGTCAATGCCGAGCCGGCGAGCCGCCGAGCCACTCTCTTATATATCTACCTCGTTCTTAAGGCATTAAAACCACTGTCGAGCCGGCGAGCCGCCGAGCCACTCTCTAATATATCTACCACGTTCTTAAAGCACTAAGGTCAATGCCGAGCCGGCGAGCCGCCGAGCCACTCTCTTATATATCTACCTCGTTCTTAAGGCACTAAAACCACTGTCGAGCCGGCGAGCCACCGAGCCACTCTCTTATATATCTACCTCGTTCTTTAGGCACTAAAACCACTGTCGAGCCGGCGAGCCGCCGAGCCACTCTCTTATATATCTACCTCGTTCTTTAGGCACTAAAACCACTGTCGAGCCGGCGAGCCACCGAGCCACTCTCTTATATATCTACCTCGTTCTTTAGGCACTTAAACCACTGTCGAGCCGGCGAGCCGCCGAGCCACTCTCTAATATATCTACCACGTTCTTAAAGCACTAAGGTCAATGCCGAGCCGGCGAGCCGCCGAGCCACTCTCTAATATATCTACCTCGTTCTTAAGGCACTAAAGCCACTGCCGAGCCGGCGAGCCACCGAGCCACGCTCTTATATATCTACCTCGTTCTTTAGGCACTAAAACCACTGTCGAGCCGGCGAGCCGCCGAGCCACTCTCTTATATATCTACCTCGTTCTTTAGGCACTAAAACCACTACCAAGCCGGCGAGCCATCGAGCCACTCTCTTATATATCTACCTCGTTCTTTAGGGACTAAAACCACTGACGAGCCGGCGAGCCGCCGAGCCACTCTCTTATATATCTACCTCGTTCTTAAGGCACTAAAACCACTACCAAGCCGGCGAGCCATTGAGCCACTCTCTTATATATCTACCTCGTTCTTTAGGCACTAAAACCACTGTCGAGCCGGCAAGCGGCCGAGCCACTCTCTTATATATCTACCTCGTTCTTAAGGCACTAAAACCACTACCAAGCCGGCGAGCCATCGAGCCACTCTCTTATATATCTACCTCGTTCTTTAGGCACTAAAACCACTGTCGACCCGGCGAGCCGCCGAGCCACTCTCTTATATATCTACCTCGTTCTTTAGGCACTAAAGCCACTGCAGAGCCGGCGAGCCACTCTCTTATATATCCCTTTCTCGTTCTTTCATCACTGAGCGTGACTGACGAGCCGACGAGCCACTTGAGAGAGAAAGGCCTTCAAAAGTGGCCCTGTATTCTGTAGTTGCATTTTTTGAAGTATTATAGCTAGTTCAGTTGTTCTGTTAGCGTGCTTCTACAAAGGGGTTACATATTTAAAATGTTTGAGGGACAATCATTTGAAAAGGGGACGATTTTTAAACAAGACAGCTAATATCTTACGTAAGGATTTAAAATGGGTGAAACTTTACAATCGCTTAATAGCTTTACATTGGACTTCCGTACCAATGTAAAAGCTTGCATTAAAGTAATAAATGTTTACACGTTGTAAATAGTTTTAGTTAGTTATAATGGTCACGAGTCTCTAATTATTAGAGACTCGTGACTATTATAAGTAACTAAAACTATTTACAACGTGTGACCATGAAAGCGAATGTGTTGTGGTTCAATTTATCCTTAGTTTATACGATAAAGCGATGTTTCTCGTGACGTCACCCATTGTTATTAATATACCAACCAGAACCTAATTGGCTGCTGAAACAATGACTTCTTTTGTTCCCTGGCTGGCAAATTTGAATATCAAAAGAAATGTGACGTCAATGTTTGTAAACAAGAAATATCGCTATTTACCCTTGTTTTTAATGTATGTAGACGATTTTCAAAAAAGGAAATAATTTGGACCAAGCATATAAAACTGAACACAAAAAATACAAAGGTGAATAAAATGAAAGTGGGAGACCTTACAATGATGTCTCAGGGACTTGCAAGAAATTGAAATTATTTTATTAGTTCATTGTTAATTTGATTTCATTTTTTTTTCCACACACGAACATGTATTCCTGTGATAAAAACAAATACTCAGCGTGGTCCTCACCATATTGGCTCATAAGTGTACAGTTATGTTCCAGTGTTTAAGCAGTTGCCTACAAAGTCGTATCATCTTGTACAAGTTGTAGCCTTTCTCATCCTTTTCAATGTCATCCAGAGTTGGCTCTAAGCAATCGTTTGTTGATGGGAACTGTTTTTCTCATTCTTTGAAACTCTTTGCTACTTGCGAGTGCTTTCCAAGGACTTGTGTCTGCACATGAGCTAAATGTGTTTTGTAGTCTTCTTGAAGAACCTTACTATTGGGGCTGTTTCGGAGCTTGTTTCTGTACCTATCAAGTTTCCTTACATCTTTTGTCTCACCTATGATTTTTGCTACATTCTTAGCCAAAGCAGAGGATAAGGAAGATGTGGACAAATTTTGTCCTTCACCACAGTGGTTGGTCGCATGGGCTACTGCTGTTGGAGGCTCGTTAAGCTGTGCTGTCCTGTCCTCGGTGCTATCCTCTTTCATAGCTTCCTCTTTTAACTGCTCTTCCAACTTCTGATCATCCTGGTACAAAAGGCATTCCCCCACTTGTTCAACAGCAACTAAAGTTTCCTCTTCTTCATCATGACTATCTTCTTCTGCATAATCTTCGCTTCTGCTTTCAATTTCATTACAATCATCATGATCATTTTCGCCCTCATTATCATTGTCAACATCATCAGCATCTTCTTGTAAGAAGACAGTGTGAATGATTTGGTTGAGGTTACTACTTTCATCAAACACTCTGATAGTATGATGGGGTATTTTAACCCCTGCTGATGCCACACACTTGTCTTGCAAGTATATGGCTTCTGACTTCAGTGTGTTATTGCGAAAATGGTGTAAAGGTGGGAGAGTGTCAGCTCCTGGTTGAGCTTCAACTGGTCTACTGACATAAAAAAATTCAACGCCACTCAGAACATGCCTCCACCAAGTTCCTTCACCACAGGGGAGGAAGTCTGCAATTTTTTTCAGGTGTGCTTGGTACGCATGTGGATACTTCAGGATGCACTCTGTGTGGGATTATGGTGTTCTGTGCGGGAGGCAAGCAGTGTGCTAGCTTCCCAAGTCTGGACTGTTGCTCTTTTAATGTGTCTCTTTGGTTATTCTCCTCTGCCTTCACCTCTGCTTGCATCCTTATGATGCCAGGGGCCCGTTTCTCAATAGTCACGAAAGCTTTTCGGGCCCGAAAAGCCATTTGTGAAACTGTCAACCGCTTGTTGTGGAAAGCCGATCTTTTAACATGATTTCAAGGTCACAAAAAAAATAATAACTGTGAAGTTTGACGACTTAAATCCTCTCCGTTCTTGAGATAAAAAGGGAATTGTGACACCCGAAAAAAAACCCGTAAATTTTCGGGACTTTCGAGAAACGCGGCCCAGGTCTTCTACTTGATGTTGATGTAGAGATGCTTGAAAGTGTATTGAAGTTACGGTCTTGTTTTTCAGTATTGGTTGACCTGCAGCAGATAATACGATGTTGGATAAGAGCATGTACAACCAAAGAGTGTAGGTATCGCCCATAAAACTCTTTGTCTGAGAGGAGCTGAGGCTTCCCAATGACTTCTTCACATGCAGTGGCATAGAGAAAGGTCTGCTTGTGAAGTCTCAGGATGCTTCTTGGACAGCGCTCCTCTGGTGTTGCATAAAGAATCCTGGATATTTCTGTCAAGGTATCCAGATTATCACTCACAAATCCTGCACATTAAACAGTCAAAACAATACACCCATTTACAAGTGGACAATCAAGATCAACAGATTTTATAACCTGACCATGCTCAATGTAAGTACCTGATTTTCTTACATGGCTACCTTATTTGTGAAGACTAAGACCAATGAGAGATGTCTCTAACTTTTAAATGGGGCTTGGGAATTAGGACTAGAGTAGCCACAGGTTAGTGTCATTCTTTCAGTGGGAAATGGCAGTATTGGATGGCCCTGGTGATTCACAAATTTTTGAATTTATTTAAATGTATCACATCATTCTATTAAACTGTACATGCACATTGTAAATTAACCTTATGTTTCATACGAAACATAATTTCTTGGGTACTCTAAATGCTTTTCTTAAATCTAAATCTGGCTAAAAGCATGTTTCATAACTGTGCGAGATCAGCTGCAAGAACAATATGATAAATAGAGGATATTACATGGCCGTGCGGGGATACGAATTTTTTCTTAGAGTGCTGCAAGTATCTCTCACGAGTGAGCGAAGCGAACGAGTGAGAGATACTTTCAGCACAAGAAGATAAAATTCGGTAATCTGAAACACGAAGTTGGTCTTTTGTTCCTGCCACTAACTCGACTGCTTTTACACATAATGCCTTCTCTTCATCAGGAAGGTGAGCAACTATTTCAGTGACAACATTAGAAATGTGTTCTTTGATGTCGTGCAATGGCTCTGTAGGCAGGACTTCATACATGCCTAAAAACAGCAATAATAAAAGCAAATAAGAGATTGGCTATCTTCAATTCAGACGAGTATTTATAGTATTTGTATTTTTAGTGATTCAATTTCATGCTCTTAAGCGTGATGGAAATTTCTTATTAAGTTAATATGTATGGCTTTATTAATTTTAAATGAATACATGGCTGTGTACCACAGTAACATCAAATTGTTACTTATCTTAACCCTTTTATTCATTATTACAAATAAATTAAATGCAGGTAACAAAAAAAATTTTATTTGTTAAAGATTCTGTACCTAAGTTGATATCTTCCATGCTCTTATCCTGCTCATTGATCAGCAATGCAGGCTCTCTCTGTACAGTCCCTTCAGCTGTTCCTTAAGGTTCTGCTGCAGATCTTTCTTTAATCCTTCATCATTCAATCCTCTTGCTAAACATTCTGCTCTCAGCTCTGCCGCAGTCATGTTTTGGAAGGGCCTGATTCCTACATTTCTTTTCTTTCTCCCAGCTGGTACAGCCCCAACTATTTTAATGCAATCTGCTAGGGATAGATGTGGGGACCTTAAGCAGTATGTATGGTCACGATATCTGCGTGATTCTCCGCTACAGCCACTGCAGCCATTGTTGCCTCCCAGTTGCTCACCACTTCCAAATTGCTGCTCTGGCCCATCGCCATGGAAGAAGCGCATGATGTCTGTCACTGGGCATCCCTTACTTGTCAGCAGGTTGTTTTGCAGCTCATCCAAACATTGGTGTCTTGTCTCAATGTAACCCAACTGCTCGACTTCTTTTCCACTGCACCTCGCAAGGATGTATATTTAGGGCTTTTCAACTAGTGTGGGAACATCAATGACACCATATCCCTTGTCTTTCATTTCTGCAGCTGTGTAAAAAAAGGCTGGATCATACACACACTGAATGAGATATAGGAGGTGGCCATAGTTCAATATTAAACCATCCCCCCATACCATCAAGTGTCTGGTTCTCTCAAACCTCATCAGCCGTTCCTTTCTCTGCTCTGGAGTGTCTCCCAGATGGTTCTCATCATCCCCTAACACTTTCAGCCGTTCTCTTATCTGCTCATCGCTCATTTGCTCATACTCCTGGTTGGTATGTCCTGTCACTATCCCAAGCTGTTCACACCTCTCCAGTTCCCTTTTTCTGATTTCTGCTAAAGGTATTTTCCTTCCAGAAAATGTGAAAAATACTTCCTTTAAAGTGCCATCACTGTTTAGGATTAGTTTCCTGTACTGCTTGGGCACCAACAACTCACCAAACTGCCTCACGTTTGACCTAAAATAAACGAGAAAACAAATTAAATTTAAACATAAATCACTTATATTTGGTAGAAACTTAATTCTCTGGGGAGAGGGGCTTCTCTTAGTACATGACTGTATACTATAGTTCAGTTATTCAATCCCTGAATTTAATTTTTTTTTTTAAATCTTCAATTTTGGTAATGGTAGTGACTTTTTATACATATCTTATTGAATGATCTTTGTGTTTAAAAATGGGTGACTTACCTTGAGTGTTTCTTTGATTTCTCTATTTGTTCTAGGTGTTAGAACAGTGATCTCCCCTCCAAGCATTTTATTTAGCCTTCGTCTTGGCTTTGCTGGCCTTTTGTGGAACTGCTGATAGCGCTGCAGGTTCACCCCCTGTTCTATCAGGTACTCTTTGACAATCCCAGTTTTTTTAATATCTCCAAGACCATGTTGCCTTGCCAGGTCTGAATAATGGATCTATGGAAAAAAAAACTTATAAATATAATCCTTCCCGTCTAGCTTTGAGGCCAAACAATATAATAATAGAAGTTTTAAAACCATGTCATGTGGTATGCTCAGGTGAAATTGGGGAGGGGGTTGTGAATAAGAACTTCTAAAGTTAATAGCTTTTGAGGGCTCTCAAGGTATTTTTCATGAGAAAATTATTATAGTGTAGGTTGTAGAAATAAAGCATCTTTGAACTTCTCACAGGGGTAGGGTATGTGTATGCATGCACATAAATGTGTGTATGCCGGGAAAAGGGTGGGGTTGGCTGCAACCCTCTCAACCCAGGCCTCCCATAGGTGTGCCCTTGAATCTGATGCTTTTGCCTAGGGAAAGTTAGATACTGTTATTTGAACAAATACACTCACCTTTTCACCATCTTCCATATTTTGTACTTCTTGTAGGAAGTTTTTCCTCTCAAAGTGGACTGAAGCTGGTGATGATGAATGGCGCTCGGGTTTTTTTTCTCTAAGCTTTTCCTGGTTGTTACGTTTCTGAGCCCTCAGTGATGCCTCTGTGGATGATTCAAAGTGGAGAGATTGCCTTTGTCTCAACCTCTGGGTGAACGACTGCCTTGTTCCCAGCATCACATCACAGCCTCTCTCAGCCAACTGATCCTGAACTGATCATTTTTTTCTTGGAGAGCTTTTTCTCGACGTTCACGTCTTTTTTTCCATTGCATCTTTTTTTTTCTGAAGGTTAAGTTCCCTTACTTTCGTTTGTGCTTCAGCAAAATGGGCCATTCAGTTTGGAATAAATGTGTTTGACAGCAGATTTTATGGCTGTTTGGTTTGGTTTAAGTTTACTTTGTGCCTTCAAACCACTTTTACCAACTATATCTTGCACAATTTTTCGAGGCCTAACAGTATCTCCATTAGGAAAGAGAGTATGGATGGCGAAATAATGAACTTGGCAACCACCACAATTTGACAATGTATCATTAAGTAAAGTACGATCGTCCGGTTGAGTGTAGTCCTGAGAAGGACTGTTTCTCAGGACTACACTCACCCGGACGATCGTACTTTACTTAATGATATGACTCCTGGGTTCAAATCATTTACAATTTACAATTTGACTATGTATGCTGCTTTTTCTGTGACATTGGAAGAACTTTCCAGTTTGCAGCCGAAGATGTGTTTATGTACTGTGATCGGCTTTTGGAATTCATATTCCGGAAAGAGCTGTAAGCTGCTTTAGACTTTTTGATATAAGTCGAGCGTTCGACGGCAAAGATGTCTCGGCTGTCCTTTTCGAAGATTCCAAGGTAGTTCTTCCATCTCTCACCAGGGTCAGTTTCAATCGAACTGCTTCCAACTTTATGCCAGCTCTCTTTTACAGCAACTCTTGCAAATCCACAATTGAACACAACCGACATGACTGATCCACACGACTGCACTGGCGCTATAATCTGTTTAACTGCAAATGTTGTTAACGATCGCGAAGTACTTTGTGAAGAGTTTCTGAAGATATCGTTGTGCTTATACCGCGCTATTTTTCGACTTTGGCGAAAAAATGTTAATTTATTCTTGTTATATGATACGATTTTAGGGTAGAATAACAGATGTCGTTATTTGTTAAGCCTTTTTACCGAAGCAAAGAGAAGGGAAGCTGGTAAGTTAATCTTAGTTTTATTACTTCGAAGTTGATCTGTCGGTCAACTAAACGTATAAAATTAACGTAAGAAAAATCAAAAAAGGGAAAAATTGCATCATAATCATACCAAGTTTCCCGTCTTCAATCTTAAAATGAGCTGCTTGGGATTTGGTAATGTTTAAGCCTTCAAATTACCTCTTTCGAGTTCTTGAAGTCTGCTTTCTGTTCTCCATATTGGAACTTTGCGCCCTCGCCACATAAACGTTTACTGAAATTCCCATTGGCTCACTCTGAGCCATGACAACAGCGGCTTTCTCTCATGAACCACGCACTCGCGCGTGAAGATGGCGGACAAGCGACTCCACACGCAGTTGCGAGTTTCCGAAATTTTCCCCGCTTTCCTCGTGTAATTTGCAATGTTTTTCAACTAAATGCAAGCTTATATTGTTGATTTTCTTCACCACGGTTGGAACCACGAGGGCAACTACTTGCGCTAAAAGCTTAAGAGAATGGCGTTGTT
>NC_090884.1:49489508-49492008 GCF_036669925.1 Montipora capricornis
ATATGAGATGCAAAAATCAAACATTGCCTTGCAGATGACATCCCTAAATTTCTAATCCAACAAGCCAGCCATATCTAAAGTGAAATGTCTCGCAACAATGGAAAAGCAAAAGATATACATACACTGTATATTGCACTATCAGTGGATTGCATTAAAACTGTCCACTAGAGAGCTATTGGTTATCATTTTCCTCCTCATCCTGAGGGATGCAAGCTTCCTCCATTACTTGAAGGTCCCGTAACTCCTCCACAATTTCATTGTATAAAAGAATAAGGGTGTCCTTTTTGGATTTGTTGGGTTGGGCTTTAAGTAATTCTAGTTTGATCGACAGGGGTCCTCTTACATCCTCGTCAGAAACCTGTTGAAGCTTATCAGCAATTCTCTTAAAGATTTCATCTTTAGTTGCATTGTTTATGTCCTCTGCTACAACTCTTTGATCAGCAGTGACATGCAGAGGATGGTGGCTTACTTCCGGTCTCTTCTTTCCATCAATGAAGTGCTCATCAAACAACTTCTTGCGATTTCTCTGCAGGATTTCCTCAAAGTTTTTCAATTCTGTATCCAAAGTTGGACCATCTAAGGATTCAAGTACATTGGAGCCTTCTGCCTTTAGATATCTGAAATTGGAAAACAAATAACAGACCACAATCAAATGGAAACCTTCTGTACATTATCTGGCATCAATGTAAAATAAAAAAAGTTTGCATTCAAACTGAATATAACATAAATGTTAAGTCTTTATGGGATGCTTTCATCATTGTTTATTTTATTCATACACTTCACTATTCAGATGTTAGCATAATAACTATTTTTTTTAGAATGCCAATATCTACAGATGTTACATTACATGTTTTGAAATTACATTTTTTGGGACACTTCCAGGATTGTTGCTAAGCACTGGCTGCTAGCCAATTTCGCTGGCTGGATTTTGGTGGATAGGTCAGTCACTGGGTGAAGGACTGCAAAAATTTTAAATTAGGTTATGCATGTACGATCATTCAATATTGACTATTGTTGGCACTATAACGAGTCAAGTAATTGGAATAGAATCTTCTTTTGAGCAAATGTTTAGCGTGTTCTCTTTCTGTGTACTGCGCCTGCCATCTTATACTGTAAACACGAAGCCCTGGTAGCCCCGCATTCAGGGTGTTGCTAAATATTGGGGACAAAAGTTTGTTACAGGTCTCTTGCAAAAAATGGTGACCGGCTCAATGAAAGTCTTAACCGGGAGACTATTTTCTCAGAGACACCCTGTACTTCACTGTATTACTCACCGCTCTTTTCGCAGCTTTATCCTCCAAGCTAACACCTCATCACCAAAGTCATACTTCCTTCTTGACTCCACTGCTTCTTCTTTTGGATTTTGCACACCAATCATAGACAAAAACCAGGTTCTCACCTTAAATGGCAAAGAAGCATGAGCAGCTATTTATTAACAAAAATAAAAATTATAGTCTGCTTTTTCTGCTTTTAGCCATTCACTCCCAAGAGTGAACAACACAATAAAAAATTATTCTCCTTACAATTTTAATACAATGTCAAGTAGATAGGTAATTAGATATATATTTCAGTCTTTCCTCATCAACGATGATGATGATGATTAAAATTATCAACAAGGAGGATAATGTCTTGATATACATGTAACACCAAATTCTCAGGAAAGCCAACAAAGGTTTCTATGGTCATGCGTTAGGAGAATAAGCTTTCAGATCTTGGGAGTGAAAGGGTTAAATAATGCATGTACATATATATAATCAAAGTAAATGTACATCAGAAGCTGGAAGTTACACTTTGTAAAGATATGATCAAGGACAAATACAAAAAGATATCAATACTTCCAGCATGTACACACCAACATTAACTCTAAATGGGGATTAGAAATGATATTATTTAGTCCAGGGATTATTAGTTTGAGTCAAGTAAGAAGGGCTGCTTTGGTAAGTGATTTGTCAGTGGACCTGAAAAATGTACTACCACGACATCTCACTGTGCTAGCATACCTTGCTCAAATTCTCTAGGTTCCTGAAAATTCGTAGCCAATCTAATGCAACCATACTGCCATGCTGCCACACCTTGGAGTCCTTATTCACTTCCTCCAAACAAGCATCCATGTCTTCTCCTTTACTTTTATTCCCTGATGTACTAACAGATTCTGTGTCCTCAACAAATTTTAAAAGGGCTTCCGGGTAGCAAGCACGGTCCAAACTGTGAACAAGCACCAAAAAGTAATAAAATGCAAGAAAGGGTATTTTGTTGTTATGAAATCATGCTACAGGTATCTATCTAGTTTCACATGCATATGACTTGTATAATGAATTTCTTAAACAGTTGGCTACAGGGTTCATACTCCTCTGAACTGTTAACATTCTGGGACTTTCCATGATCTTTATCAAAATAAATTATTTCAAATTTTTCCATGGCCAACACAGTTAGCAACAACTGCTAAACCCACTCCTGTTGACATTTTGGTGTCACAGATCAACAAAACAAAAGAAAAGCA
>NC_090884.1:49497008-49499508 GCF_036669925.1 Montipora capricornis
ATCAATGCCATATGTGGGTTGAGTTTATCCCCGAATACATTCTCCCGTTTTCCCCTCTCGTCAAAAAAGAAACAACGTTTGATTCGATCAACTTCAATTTTATGTGATTCGATTTCATTCACAGTTTTTTCAATTAGGGGCCAAGAATGCTGGATTTCAATGATCTCATCAACAACTGTATGTTAGTGGGTCACGTGATTAAGCAGGTGACGCGGATAACTTCCTGAATGTTTGTGAGATGAGATTTTCTTTCATATAATCTGAATGCGTGTCCCTCACTGTTGTTCTATTGAAACATGGATTGCGCGACAGCCCAAGCTATTAGTGAAATGGCTAATAGAGCGTTTTTACGTGACGTCACGGCAGTCATGTTGGTGTTCCAAAACAAAGAAATGGCGGCAATGATGGTGTACCAAACTAATCCTCTGGGAAGTGAACTCTATTTTTATGCAGGAATCCAACGTGGCTGCTGGTCACGTGAGTGAAAACGCATTATACGCTGGGGGAAAGCTTTCGACAACAATTTGTACACGTGTGGTGTTTTCTTAGACTTTTTAAAGGCCTTTCACTGTAAACTATATGACCTTGTTAAACAAGTTGTTAGCCTATGGAATAAGAGAGACTCCTTTAATCATAGTTACTTTTCAAATAGGCAAGCATGTTGAATTGCATGGGTGTTTTATCGACGTTACATCCGCGTGGCGAACACGGGTGATTTTTAGACCTAATAACAAAGAGGGCAAAATTACTGAATGCTGATTGGTCAATGAAGAGGGTATTTTTTCTTAATTTTGCTTGAGAAGAGGGCAAAATTACTCGCTCACGATTGGTCGAGCGCCAAAAATTCTCGCTCCTGATTGGCTGAACGTACGTCTTCCACATTCAGTTGGTTTCTTCTGTTTGAGCAAAACAACTTCGTCTTCATCGAAGTTTGTCTTTTAATTCGCGCTGCATTCGCCGAAAAGGCATAAAGATTAAGAACTAGCTTTAAAAGATGATCTGGAATTTGAATTTTCGAGTGACAAGAAGAAGGGCAAAAGATTTTTATCATGAAAAGCTTAAAACTTGGATCGACTTACATGGTGCCCGGCGTAGCGGGATTGTGTGGTTGAAAAACAAAATGATTCCTTTCGTCAAGGGCTTTCAGTTTACCACGACATCTTGCAGCTCAACAAAAAAGGTCACAGAACAATTTGCCATTGACGGGAGGAACAAGTAGCTCAAATTTGGTGGATTTCTTTGGACAAACCTTTTGCTATGTTTACGGATGCGTATTTGCAAGTGGTAAAAACCTCTACAGCACAGGTGAATAAAATAAATTGAAGCTTAACATTTGGTTTAATCGTTGTTACAGTTGTTCACGAATGAAACTCGTATTTTCCTCTCGAGTGGATGTAAATAACAAACATCTATACTCGTTTTGGACGCAAAGAACAAGTTGACTTGCTTGTCTGTTTGTTAGTTGTTTTGCTTCCGAGCGAACGAGTGTTTTAACTCCGCTTAGCTGTCTGTTTTTCGAGGTGCCTCGACAGTGTTAAGAAAATTTTGCCCTCTTTGTTATTAACAAGTAATCGCAATGGGTCCTCGTAAAATTAAGGATTAATAGTTTTCAGCAACTTCTGAAAACACGCGAGATATTAAAATCCTTAATTTTACTCGGCCCCATGCCGCGATTACCTATACTAATAAAACACGCAAATGTGAGCGAATTTTGTGGAAAAATCCGACTCAAAGCACTTCTTGGCTTGTCAACGATTCCTGAAATCATTTCTTGTTCTCGCTCGTCCCTCGAGTCAAGGGTTTTGCAATTTTTTACTGCTTTCTTTCATTCGCCCACTGCACAAAAACGTTTTTTCAGTGTTATGTGCTTTTTTAGTGTCTTCATATCTTCGCTCATTTGTCTCAGTTCTTAAATAAATTCATGGGTCACCGCTTCGAAACAAGACGCCTTTGTTTGAAAAACAGCCACAGAACAAATTCTTCACTGTTGCTAATGATTTTAAGTAATTTTGCCCGCAGAAATTACCAAAATTAACCAGTAATGCCCTATGCCATTGCCCTCTACGATAGTAAAGACAAAACTTGAAAATTTATTGTCAGGTACCGACGTCCTCTACACGGTAAATTTGGTCATTTCATGTACGAGAACTTCAAAGAAATGTATCAAAATGTGAAATGCACGTTCGGGGCGTGCACAGCCTTTGTTTTTGTTCCAGCATTAAGCCCGTTGTTTTATGACGCTCTGGTAGCCGTCGTGCTTACGTAAGATCCATAGTAGGGACCTTACGATAAGAAGACGACGACGACGATAACACTAGAGTTAATAAACAAAAACAAAGCCTCTGATGCGTTTTGCATTTTAGTATATTTCTTTGCCGTAGTCGTCCTCGTCCTCGTCCTGACAAGGACGTGAATTAACTACAATTTTAAGGTTGTGTAGATGACGTGAGAACCTGACGAAATATTTCAAATTTTCTTCCCAAACAACCACACCATTCAT
>NC_090884.1:49509508-49512008 GCF_036669925.1 Montipora capricornis
TGAAGAAAGTATGCATCTCAGTGAATCTAACTCTGAAATAAGTCGCAATCTCAGGTGTCTCTCCATCCGCAATCGTGTTCTGAGCTTAATTAGTGACAAAACGGGAAACACTGTTAAACAAATGGAACACCGCATTCAATAGCTCTAATGACACTTTCTTGAGAATAGTATTACATGTCACATTTACTCCTCTGTTTCCATAGAAGTGGCAGTAACATTTTATAATATGCGTTGTGTTTTAGTTTGAAGAGAGACGATGAACGTTGCATTAAACAAATTTCAACATTGTCTACAACACCTTAATTATACAACTAAGTGTTTGTAATTATTGTATTCTCCATTACCAACTTGTAAGTTCAAATTGTTTTTAATATGTAAATTTTCGTTTATTAGTTTATACTTCAACACGTTAAATAACTAAATGTTCGTAACAATTGTATTCTCCGTCCGGCCCACTTGCATGTCAACGAAAGCCAGTTGTTTTATTTGGGAGGCCTAATTTATATAAGCTGAATATAGTTTCTTTTAGGCCTCCTCGCCATCAATGTAATTCAATTATTTTTCTCTTTGTCTTCTCTTTTTTGATAGTACATATTTGTATCTTAGTTGTTTTTCCTCTGGCAAATAAATAATAATAATAATAATATTTTCGCAAACGTATATAGTTTTCCTTTCAGGTATCATGTTTTAGTCTTTTTATCTCTACTATAAGTACACCATGGATCCATAATAAGCCCAATTTAAGCAAGATACTAATACATATATATTTGATGAAAAGACGGGTCTTTCCGAACAGCATTGTATTTTTGGCCTTTATTTGTTTTGTGTTTTAGTTCTTTTATTTCTGGGTCACTAATCTACGTGCTAAAAAGAGAGAAGTCGTCTTGTGTAGTCGTCTCCTCATTTTAAGATTGAGCCTCATCGAAGTGTTTTTTTTTTCAAAGGTTACAGATTCCGAAGTGGAATTATGCAGCGGAAAGATGCGATGACAAGAATTGTCGTCAATAAGCGAATTGACTGCGTACGCAACGGTCTTCTTCTTCAAACATGAAAACTGGCGACAAATTCTTTATTTTACCCCAGTCCCTGGCAATTGTACAATTGGCTGATTTAGAAACATAACGAGAATATCAGTTTACGATGGCGCGCGCACCGGAAATATCCATATTAGAGTAGAACCTAAAACTATTCTCCGAGCTCTCCCTTCCCTCCCTTCAGTTTCTAAATCAGCCAAATAATTCTCGACAAAGAACAAATATTAAAGCGCATATTTTCATTGTCGTGGTCTACGCTAGTGATATTCATACAAGCACATGGTGAACAACAAGTAGTCTTAATTGTTATGCCGAGATAAAGGTCATGTGTCTAGTTTCACAGCGCATTGGAAATTTGAAATTGCTCAGTCTTCCAATGGATCTTTATAATTACAGCCAGCAACTGAATGTGTGAACATATCACCGAGCCGTCTCAGCCGAACTGGTATTCACGTATTCTTAGGTGCTTATGTTTTCTGCCATGAAAGACGTGACCATTTTCAGCATTTCGTAACAGCTACCTTGGATTCTTTCGCCGCAATATCAGTTGATGAAGCGCGAAGGTTGAAGTAACGGACAGAAAAATGACCTTGAAATGCTTTTAAGTTCAGGGAAGTGGTTGAAACGAAATTTAACATAATTCCAATTCCTTCCATTGAAATAGTAAAGTGCTAAGACTGCGCAGTATGGACCAGATCCAGATTAACGAAACGTTCTTCGACTGGGAGAGTATAGTTTTTTCTATGAACTAGTAACCACTTACATCCTTTCGTCCGGTCCGATCCGATCCAGGTTCTTGCCAACAGCCAAAAAAAGCACTTTCACACATTCTCGCTTCTTCCCAACGATGTACATTACTACCCCTTGTTGCTCTCAGACATTCCAACAACCTCGGCGGCATACTTATCAAATCCACATTACCAACCAACCCACAAACGCAGCCTCTAAAAGGATCATTCAAAAGCGTAACAAACTGCATCACATGCAATTACATAACTGATGGATGAACTGACTACACATTTTCAGCTACTAAAGAGACAAGACATTTTACATGACATTGACTGTAACTCAAAAACTCTTATTTACATAATACACTGTAGGCGCTGCAACAAACAATACAAAGGAGAGACAAAACGGAGACTTATAGACTGTTTCAATGAACACTGTAGTCCTTTTGACAGACCCACTTCTGCCTCTAGACAAGAACATCTACAAAGGTCAACTTGAAGCCAAAGACATTAACCAAAGAGAAGAATTATAAAATAAGATAGATAAGATAGATAGATAGATAGATAGATAGTTTATTTAAAAATCACATTGCAGCCACAAAAGCTGAATTAAGTATTTTTTTACAAGTCTTAGAAACAATTGGTACATGAATTTTGTATAATATAATAGTGTAATAATGTAACCTAGATCTAGGATATATAATTTTCTATATTAGAAACTAGATGAATCTTAAATAT
>NC_090884.1:49522008-49524508 GCF_036669925.1 Montipora capricornis
GATCGCTTCGCGCCTTTCATAAGACCTCCAAACAACTAGCAAGAAGTAGGTACTTTAGCAATGGCACGATCCCTCCACTTAACCAACCTCTACCAAATATTCCACCCCCTCCACCATTTATGATTAGCGGAACAGAATCATGGCAAAATAGACACGATCACGTAACACATATCACCACTCTCGAAAATGGAATAACGGTGGCTTCGGAGGATTCGTTTGGTCAGTTTTCCACGATTGGTGGTAAGTTAAGAAACGACAAGATTAACTGACCTATGAATGTATAAATTGTGTGACGGTTATGCAATTTCAGGAAGCTTTTTTAATTGTTGTGAACATACACGTGCGCAAGAAGTAAAATTCTAATTGCGTTCGAGGAACGACAACGCGTTTTTTTTTTTTCATTCAGCGGGTTAAATATCTAACGTGGCCATCACTCTAAAGGTCATGCAACGTCAGTGCTGGAAAAGCTGGCTCCAGACTTTATGCATTCACATTGTTCTGTGTTATAGCGACAAATTAAGGTTCATGACAGCGGTGTTTTAGGATGCCATGCAATTATTTATTGTCCACCCTAAAACAGGGTTCGTGCTACTCCTTGAAGTCATTGAAAAGTTCAGGAATTTAATCTTGGACTTCCAGGGCGCTTGAAAAGCCATTGAAAAAAAGGATTTTGTGGAAAACTGCTTGAAATTTCTTTGAATTTTTGCTTGGGTGAAAATTGTTGAGATTGCATCATGCTAAGTTAAAGAGACATTTCAAAAATTGAGCCCAAATTTGATTATTGGGGAAATATTAAAACCAAAAATTAAAATGGCCGTGCTTGCACTTAACTTGCAGGATGTGGGAAGGGATCAATTTAGGCTTTTTCAGCCAAGAAAACACTGAAACACAATGTATGGCAAAGAAATCTTCTTACAAAGACTCCTTGAACACTCAATTTCTGGTTCTTGAAAACTCCTTGAATTTTACAGACAAAATCCAGCACGAACCAACACAGTAGGTGGGACAGCCCTCCTTGGCAATAGGTCCGGATCGCTTACTCCAAGATGGTACAACTCACCATCTGACCTATTCTCCTTCCAGAAGGGCACCCCTCTTCTGGTCCACCCTATGTTACATTCTAACGTAGGGTTGCCTCTAGAGACACCGCTACTCTAGGGGGTCCTCCTAGGGACACCGCTACCCTAGGGGGCTTAGGCTCTGCCTTCTCTGCCACCCAAATTCCGCCAAAAGATAGTGATTAACATAATAATTATATTTAAAAAAAAAAAAAATTATAATAATAATAAATAGATAAAAGGAGATTCTGTGTTCCTCCTTTTCTAGTTTCACAAGCCTTGCAGAGGGTGGGGGGAGGAGTAATCATCATTACCCTCGGTTGCCCATGCCCCTCTCCTGGGCGTGCGAATATCCCCCGCGGCTTTCCCCCCTTTTTATGTCACTGACCCTTAGGGACTCATTAAGGGTATTTAAAGAATACCAACAAAAATCCCAAATTTGGAAGAGTGAGACAAGTCCCAATCAGGGAACTTGGTTGGGAATTCCCTGGTTGGGACTTGTCTCACTTTGCCAAATTTGGGATTTTTATTGGTATTCTTCAAAATACCCTAAAATATCCAAAAATGGGAATCTGTTATTTTTTCCTGTGGTAGTAGCAAAGCGCTAGCTAGTTAAGATTTCCTTCTTCTGTCACATTATACATTGTACATCTATGAATCCTGCTAGGAACACAATGGCATTCCTTTGTCAACATATTATTGCCATGCTAGTAACACATTAATACCATTGCTTTTGCAGTTGTAATTGATGCTGGATCCAGATATGAAGTCGATTACCCTGCAGGATTGTCACACTTGCTTGAGAAACTCTCTTTTCAGGTAAAGTCATTTTTGTGGATAATTTAATAATTTTTTGCTTGGTGTACTGTAAAAATTATGCAAAGAAAGTTTAGCAAAAAAGAAAAAGATTTTAAGATTTATTGTTGATATTAGTAAAACTTGTTTACTTTTTGCCAACAACAGCAACAACAATGGTATTCATGTTGGACAGAAAGCTTTCATTTCTATTTTTAAGCTTAGTTGTTTTTATTTGTTTTTTCTTCATTTTTTTAGTAGTCTTTACTGTTTTAGAAGTGTACGATTAAAGATTAAAGATTTGGATACAGAGTTCCTTTCTGTTAACTACCATTTCAGAGTACAGTCAAATTTCAAACTAATGATGACATCACACAAGAGCTGGAAAAGTTTGGGGGCATGGCAGATTGCTCATCCTTCAGGTATCGAGTGCCAGAATGATACAAGATGTGCCTTGTTCGATCCCCCCTGCATATATACTGTACCTCTTCTCTTTCCTTAAACATTATTCTGTACCCTTCCAACAGACAAGATTTATTTCAGACTGTCTTTCATGTAAAGTATGTACTTTTAACATGCTCCTAACATTATGGTGTGTCAAATAAATAATTATTTTCTTCACTTTCAGTGCTTTAAATTACATTCTT
>NC_090884.1:49529508-49537008 GCF_036669925.1 Montipora capricornis
GCATCTAATTGATCTTACAAGAACCCACTTTGTCCATAAGAGGCCTGTATGGTTCAAAGAGGGAGAAGAGATTGAGAGCCCAGACAGATCTGTTGCTCAATACACAGGGGGAATGATCCAGGTACTGTTCTCTAGTACTTATATCCTTGTGTCCACAAGACTAAACAGTGGTCCATATAAGAGACAAATCATTGGTCAAAAAACTAGCAATGGTGGACACTTGACTGCCTCAGTCAATGGAAGACAGAGAATAACTGCTGTTGATCGACCCCTGTAGCAACCTAGTTGGGGTGATGGATTAATTTTATCCTCTTTCTGTATGACCTATGATAGTATTGAAAGATTTCAAGCAGCTGCAGTGTTCTGACAACTAAAGTTGTATGTGGTGACATTTAACCTCTCTTCACTTGTTGGCTGACTGTCCGTCATTTACATGTATCAGTTTCAAGGGAGCAAAAGCAACCATGTTTTTTTATGCTCTTCATATTGCTGGTAATGTGAGTGGCATAAAATGCTGGAATGGACTGAGTTCGAAGAGTTAGGTTTTGACTGAAAGGAAACTAAGGAACTTTATTTAAGTGTCTAGTCAGCCAGCAGTGGAGCATTAATTGGGGACATTGTAAACTGAGATCAACAAATTAATGCAAATCAAATCCAATGGTGGTTTTTGAGGACAGGGACAAACCGGAATATTCAGAGAAAAACCTCTCGGAGCAGAGTGGAGAACTAACAAACTCAACTCACATATGATTCTGAGTCTGGGAATCGATTACAGGCCACATAGGTGGGAGGGCAGTGCTCTCACCGCTATGCCAGCCCAGCACCCAGTGTAAACCTTGCTGTAGTAGATTATTTTGATGTTTGGCATTATTTTGCTTGTCAATTAAGTGAAGATCTTTGGGACCTTTGCAATATGGCAACTTTCCAAATCATTTCATGCCCTGAAAATAACAGTATTGGTAACAGTAAAAGTACACTTGTGGTGTTCAAAATGACGGCAGTTTCAACACTTTGCAATTTAACTTTCAGGACCACAGGACTGAGCCTCGCATAAACCCTGGTCCCACCCCCCTTCCAGAACTTGCTCATCTGTCCGTAGGCCTGGAGTCCTGCCATTATGAGGATCCTGATTTCTTTGCATTTACTGTTCTTAACACTCTGATGGGTGGCGGAGGATCATTCTCTGCTGGTGGACCAGGCAAGGGCATGTACTCACGGTTATACTTGAATGTTTTAAACCGATACCACTGGATTTACTCTGCTACAGCTTATCACCACAGTTATGCTGACACTGGCTTATTTTGCATCCATGGCAGTTGTCACCCTTCACAGGTCAGTTTCATGGAGGAAAAAAATTGGTTGTTAGTAGACTCCAAAAACTAATCGTTTCTCTTCTATAGATAGACTATTGGACTATAGTTTGTAAAATTCTTTTTTTACCACAATTGCTTGCACATGTAATCTCGCAATCTGATTGGCTAATTTGCAGTTGTCGATAAGAGCCTAGACAACGCTATATGCGTCCTGCTCACGTCAATTTGTCACGCAATGTAAAAGCCAATCAAGAACGTCCATTTTGGGAAATAAACCAATCATATAGCAAGGAAGTTATAGACAATGCTTGCTCTTTCTTTGTGTAATGATTTTGGTCATGCTCTGAAATAAAAACTTTCTTTGAATATTGTGCTAAAAAACAAATCGAAAGTGGTTCAGCATTGTCTGCACTCTTATCAACAACGATATTCGTCATTGCAATGGTCAAAATTTGTTCCACAACATTTTGACCACTGTGATGACAAATATTGTTGTCGATAAGAGTACAGACAAGGCTGAACCACTTTCGATTTGTTAATTTTCTTTATGGAAAAAAAGGAATAAGTGAACCGAAACACATATGCATCTTGAGTATCATCACATGACTTTCATTGCAAAAACAAGTGACATTCGTCTTTAGCATCTCAACAAACTTTTTTGTAGGCACGGGGCTGCTGCTCTCATAGGCATTAATTATTTTCTATGGCTCCCCTGGCCAAAAAGCTGTTTGTTTATTATTGTCTTTGCCATTGATTTATAGTTGAAAGACCTCACCCAGGTCATAGTCAAAGAATATTTTGCTCTCGTCAATGGTGCAATAAATGAGGTTAGTTTAACAATTGGTTGGGATATAGTACACTGTATGAATGTTTTGGAATGCATGAATATCATCAGGCTTTCTTTGACACATCATTTATGTGAGTTGCCGTAAGAAACAATGTTTACAGTATTATTGCTATGTATCATTAACTGTGAAAAAAAAATTTAATATACCAGGTACTTAAATTGCATATTATGCCCTTGTAGGTCGAAGTAGCAAGAGCAAAGAAACAACTTCAGTCTATGCTGATGATGAATTTAGAATCCAGAATTATTGTGTTTGAAGACATAGGAAGGTGAGATTGACAGTATTTATTCAAATTTTTGTAAAGGGCAGATGAAGAAAATGGGTGAAAGGGGCAACTGGAGAACTCAGTTCTAAGGGAAAAATGTCCAATGTAAACTGGAGTGGGTGGTAGCAAAAAAATGAAACTAGGGAAAAAGAGTAACATGTTTTGGCTTCCCTTCCTCAAACACATGTACCCTTGTGTTATATTAGGGTTCCGTTTTCTTTTTCTAGGCAAGTCCTTGGACTCAACAAAAGGAAGTCATCTCAGGAACTATTTGAAAGTATTGGTAAGGATCTTGAATTAAATTTTGACCCTTTTTTTATCTTACCAGTATTCTCTTTTTTTCTTTTTTAGAAAATGTTACTGTTGAAGACGTTAAGCGGGTCAGTTCCCGGATGATTTCATCCAAACCCTCTGTGGCAGGGCTTGGTAACCTGGCTACTCTCCCAAAGTACCAAGAAATACAGGATGCATTTGGTAACTATGGCAGCTTCACCGGCAAATCACGCTTTTTCCTTTTTAGAAACTGATGGTTATAAAAATGCCCCTTCTCATTCCAGTGGATTCAAAATGATAACTGTCACTTGCAGACATCTGACTAAAATACCGCACCAGACATCATTGACAACTGTGCACAAAATTCTTTGCAAGGGACCCGTTTTTCAGCTCCAAAGTTCTTGAAGACTGAATTTTGTGTAACACAAAATTACCCAAACAGCTGACATGTTGCTTCCTGCGTGATTTGCCTTAGTGCATTCAGCCAATCAGATCACACATTTGGACAAGCCGTCATTTCAAAACACAAACAACTGCAATGGCTTTTGAGTGAATGTGGGCCTTTATTAATAACTGACATGGTTGTTTCACTTTGTTTACTAATTTGAAGAGAAAAGAACTTGAAAATGTATTTTGGAAAATGATGTGTCATTCTGTGGTAAAATAGATATGTTAAGAATATATTCATCAGAAGAAACAGGTTTTATAATAAAAACGAATAATGTTTAACAGTGTTCAATTTTCTTTGTTTGTTAGTGTGATTTTTAAACTACCTCAGCACACTTAAGGACGTTCGCGCCCAAAACGTTCCCACGTACAGATTTTTTTTAAACTTGCCACGCAGAAAGGTAATGATCTACTTTTGCCAAAAAGGCAAAAAAAATGGGGGGTCACCGTGCTCGTTTTCGAGATCATGAGGTGCATTTTTACAAGATTGCGTTACTTTAAGACGATCTTAGCTTACAACTGTCAGCAATAAAAAAGCTACATGAGTGAAATTTAGATCAGGTAAACGTACTCAGTTCAACATAACTAATATAGCTAAATTAACCTTTGCAACTGATGTCTTTTTCTGAGGTGAAATAGACCTTGAAAAACGATACATATTAGTCTAAGAAAGAAAACTTCGGTCGCACGAGAGCATAAAATGCCAAATATTTGTAACTTCTCACGTACAGATTTTTTTTGTTTTTTGTTAAAATGGACAAAATTAAGAAAGGAAGTGATTTACGGAAAGAAAAATGGGGGTCACCAAGCATTCAAGAGAGTAAAATCGCTGCGAAGTTCTCAAAGCGATTGTCTATTCGCACTGTCACGCCATTGCGTGACACTTCCGAGAAGAGGCTGGGTCCACAGCTATCCCATGATGCCACATACTTTCATGTTCCATTCTTGTGGAAAATTTTTGCGCCTTTAGCATCATGTTTACCTGCGTGGTCCACGATGCATGACGTGTGCGTGACATGTGCGAAAAGATGTGCAGTAGCAATGGACGCGAACGTCCTTAAGCATTGAAATTCCCTCTGTCTGTCAGCTTATAGATGACGCTTTCCAAGAGAGAATTTTATTTGTTCCGCAACTAACACACAGCAGTCTTCAAGTTAAGGTGTAGATCATCGCAGTAACAAACTAAACGCCTCAAAGAATTTTTTCAGGCTGTCCATTCATCGAACTACATCTTAATTCAGTTCTTTCTGCAGTTCAAATGAGATTTTACTGCCCCATCAGTAAAATAATTATGGTTAATGGAACGTGACCATACTAAAAGGGGCTATTCATGTCGCGTTAGTTACCTTCATGTTCTTTGTAGTCGGTCGTTCAAGGTCATAAAATCAATGGTTTTGTTGTAAATAAAATGAGGACACAGTGACTTTGTTCCTAGATATCAGTTTATAACGTACACCTGCATTGGCCAAATCTGTTAAGGCCTCATTCATAACTGTTAAAGAGCACGTGTAATACCTACCTGCTCATAGAAGAAGCTGTACAACTGGCTACTTTAATAGACAGAGTCTAGCTATAAAAGCCTCAGTTAGCCGTCCAAGGTTCACTTGGCACTTTGTCTTCTATAGTAAACCAACTAGCTGTTGGCATTTGTTAAAGTTTTTTCCCCTCCCTCCCTTTGGAGATGGGTTGGGTTTATCGCCTTGCCTTCATTAAAATTGGGTCACTCCTGCGAGGAGTGGTTAAGTCTGCGCAGCGACTTCCCCCAAGCTTGTTGGCTCGTTTGCCTTTGTACATTGCTCGCTACCAATACTCTTGTCCGATCCAGCACGTGCTGTTTACCAATCAGCTCGTAGTGCTGGGGAGATAAGTGAGGTTGTTCTATATCACGCAATCCGGAAGTTGCATAGGCTAACCAGTCGCCACGCAGGAGTGACCAGATTTTAATGAAGGCAAAGCGATAAATCCAACCCGTCTCCAAAGGGAGGGAAATAACTTTGACAAATTGCAAACTGTTAGTTGGTTTACTATAGAAGACAAACTGCCAAGTGAACCTTGGATGGCTAACTGAGGCTTTTATAGCCAGATTCTGTCTATTAAAGTAGCCAGTTGCACAGGTTCTACTATGTAGCAGGTGGGCATTACATGTGCTCTTTAGCAGCAATGAATGAGGCCTTAACAGATTTGGCTAATGCAGGTGTACGTTATTATCTGAGATCTAATTTTTTAGTCAGTGGATTTAATCCCAAGGAGCAAATGTTGAAGTAAAATGTACTGTGCCAGTTCTGGATGGGCATAATATCATCATGAAAACAACTGAAAATAACTTTCAGCTGCTAAAACCTAACATCTTATGGTGGAAAATCAATATCTATACTAATTTAATATAATCTTTACTTCATCTTGGAATGTTATAAGAGTATTCTCAGCTTTTGTCAAGAGCTGATTAAATTCTCCATTCTTATTACTTGGGTGACTGGATCAGTTCCATTGAGTAATGAGAAGAGAAAAATAATTATTGTCACTGGACTTGGAAACAAGATTAGTGTCATCTCCTTTTGAACTGGAATCCAGCCTTCTGCCTGTGATGTGCTGGAGGGGGACTGGGTGCCATAGTCCTTGGGCGCTTAAGTTCAATTGCTCTTGAGAGAATTGTATGGATGTCAATATCTGGATAATTCTGAAACAGAAAAATAAAATAATAAGTAGTTACTCAGTGAGAGAGAGGTCCTAATGACAAAATATCAGGTACAGGGTCACATAAGTGTCATGTCATTATCTGGAAGTTCATGAGACTACTAGAGTCTGCTTTTAATGAGTTCAGTCTGCTGTCACTTATTTTATGCCAGCAAAATAAAAGCAAAAATTTAGTAGTAAATGTGCTTGAGCAGGTCTGGATGGCTTTTTCTGGACTGGCTTGCGTCAGCCTGTCCAGACTTGCTTAAGTCACCTATAAACCAAGCCAAAAGATGGTGGCACCAACCGATATTACACCCTTCTACCCCAATTCAATGTTGATTGTGCAATAACTTAGGGCATTCATTGAAAAAGTCAATTTTTTTTCCGACAACTTTGAATTGGGGGGAAGGTGTGAACATATGTGGCATCAAGTGTTCCAGAAATGTTTGAATGAGATTGTAGCATGCAATCTGTGAGTTCTATCACATTTTGTCACCAGGGCCATACATGTCATGATAATGACATTCACTGATTCAAGGAATTTCACTCTATTGGTAAGTAACCTGAGATGTTTTAAAAACAGAACAAACCAGCTTCAATAGACCATCGATAACAACTTCTTGTTATTGCACATTGGACATCTCCTTATAATTACATCGATTGAATGTTCCTATCCTAGCAAAGATTTGGAAATGGTTGGCTTTCAGTTATTGCAATTTTTAATAGTTACATGTAAAGATTTTAGAAGCTCTTGTTTGTCTAGTTGGATACCACTATTGTTAAAGTGCTGCTATGATCAAACTTTTATAAAAAACGCCATTTACCATTTGGAAATATCTGCATTGGTTCCAGAGATATTTAAGTTTGAAAAATGTGTGAAATATCCAAATGAGATTACTGATGACATCATTCACTCAACCCAATATAAAATCAAGTATATAAAGAGAGCTTTCTCGGTCTTTGCAGCAAAGACCATTGAAACTTGGTGGGCAAATAGTTATAAAGGCAACACACCTTCGGCTGTAAAGAAATTGGTTCCCATGGCAACTGACTCTTTTCCAGTCCCCTTCAACCTGGTCAATTGTTTTGGCGATCATAAGCTACAGAAACATTTAGCAAGGCAACACATTCGACTTAACATATTTATATGCTTGCAAGATCACGCAGATGAGGTACCATTGGCAAATATCGAAATAGAACGCCAAAGGTGGCCAGCAAAGCCTTTAATATCAGGGAGGCCTGGAACCCAGTATGTTGCCATGGTAACAAAACTGGTATGCTCATATTGTGGAACACATCTCCTAGAATCCTACTGCAAAGAATCAAGCATTTCTGATACAAATTGGCTGGGTTGTTTTTCCATCATATTTGATCATAATTAGGTGACGTCATCCCTTGGCTAATTTGCATATTTTGAAAACTTGAATATCTCTGGAACAAAAAGAGATATTTGAAAATAGTAAACAGCATTCTTTTTCTACAACATGTTTATGTCTTTAAGTGGCCTAGATAGGAAAGACACGAATTTCGTCATAGTAACACTTTTAAGACAAATTCCAGTGATCCAAGTTTTCATTTTTGCCTCTTCCAATAATTCTCTTTTTTCTTTTTTTGTTAAAAACGTATTCAGTCGAAAAGTATTTGATAAATCATGTTTGTTGAAGTAAAACAAAAAGTG
>NC_090884.1:49547008-49632008 GCF_036669925.1 Montipora capricornis
GTGTCCCAGGGTGTCTGAGGTGTGAATGGGTTAAGGTGCATAGTTTTCTGCTCATTTTATTTAAATAGTTTGAACCACACTAAAACACATAGCCACATGGCTTAAAGAATTCACATTCAGATTTCTATTGGCTGTTTCGAATCAGAGTATTTTACGATTTTATTGCTACAGCAAGTTCCCATGGGGACTGGCACTACTACTACTGGGACGACGGCGACTACAGCAGCAACGGCGGCGGTGACCACGACCACGACCACGACCACTACTACCACCAATACTACTACTACTACTACTAGTACTACTACTACTACTGCATTAGGAAACGTATCAGGCAATGTTTCAGGCAACAGATGGCAGACATCACTAACGAACAACAATAGATTGTACGCTATAACTACACATTGGCCAACACAGTCGGAAGTCAAACATTGCTTTTCACAGAGTCTGACTGGACAATACTTTCCCTAAAAAGAATGTGAATTAATTAAAAGTGCTCCCACTTGTAACATCCTTACTTTCAAGTTCATTATTTTATACCTTGCCACTCTGCGTTTGGATCTGAAGAGAACACATAATACAGAGGGCCAATTATTTCATTCATTCCCTAAAAAAATTCAATAAAAATTAAGTTATGTTTGAATCAAATCAACCTCTCCTTCATCAAGCAAATCTACTAACTAGTACTTGACAATGTACAGTTTCTTTAAATGAAACTTATCCGAATGTTACTCAGATGTATGCAAATAGAAAATTTCTAATTATAACAATATTTGCAAATCAAGTATTAAAAGTTAATTACTTTTGTAAGAGGGTGCCAAAATCACTCACTTGAACATATCCCAAACCAGGATTAAGTTTTGCATAGATGTACAGTATCCTTTCAACAACCTGTCATGAAATAAGATTGAAAGCTTGCAAAGGAACAAGAAGGGTTGTAATCACTTCAGATTAAAGATCAGGTGTAGGTAGAGGAATCATCAATCAGAAGTGCAAACAACAAGGATGATGAGACTGACAAAGAGTTGGGAAAAACCAATTTGAAACAAAAATTATTCCAATGGAGAGGACAACCGGTTTAAAATGGTGTCAGCCAACTTTTGCAAGCACTAATCAATGCCAAAACAACACCAGCTCTTTAAGCTTCTTTGATAACACATTTTAAAGTCCTCTTTAGCATTGAGGCTAATTGGACGTCTTTTGCCACTTGAATTATTGATAAAAATAACTAAATTTAACAATTTTTTCGGCCCAACGCTAACCCTTTCAAGTTTGTTAATTGGAATAGATCATGATACATCCACCATGAAAACATGAAGTGATACTTGCCCTTACCTGAACAATTTTAAGCTTTATACAGTTGTCCAGATAAGTGTGAGAATCACTTCAATCTTTTGTCTACAACCCACTCTTCAAATACACATTATTTTCTTTCATTCATCATTGCTTTCACAGGAACATGTGAGCCCAATAAATTGACTTACTCCCAAGGATTTGAATCCCATTGAATCTACCTGAATTTTTCAGGTGTCTGTAAGAGACAATAGATTATTTTAATCTTTCCTGTATAATCCACACTTCAATAATACACATTTCTTTCAAAACATGAAATGTTAGTTTTACCTCCCAGTGAGCTTCCTGTTCATCCCCTAGGACAATATATTCTTCTGGAGCAATCTTCCTGGGCACAGATAACTAAAAAACAGTGAGATCAGAAAGACACACTAGTAATACAGTAGATTCAAATGACACCAAGAAAAAAAGTATAATGATCAGTTCACTTGTTTTCAGATTATAACATTAATCAACCCATTGACACTTCAAACCCCCTAGGACACCCCCGGTTGACAAGTAAAATCGTCTGGCATTAGACAGAATAAAATCTGTTAAGCCTCACTTCCAGGGGTCAACCGTTAAAGAATTTTAATGTTACCCAAAATTAATTCAACTTCACAAAAGCAATCATAACTCAATTAGATGTTTAACTTGGGTCATGACATGCCCTTATTAAACAAATAATGTAATGTAATGCTGTAATCTTATATTTTGGACGATGTGTTTAATAAAGTTTATTTGGCGCCGGATCATAATATTGGCTGAGATTTAAAACAATGGGCCCGGTTGTTCAAAAGCCGATTAACGCTACTCCAGACTAAAAATTAACCAAGGAGTTTATTTCTACATTAGAAGCGTTCAGTCAATCTTGAAAAACAAAAATTTTAAGCAAATTAGAAACTTTCACCAAAAAGTTGAAAACACAAACAAAAGTTTACGATAATCCTGGATTAAGTTAATCGACTTTTGAACAACAGGGCCCAGGATGGTACATAATATATGCAGTGTTTACCCAGACATAAATGGGTAAATCTTACGTTTTTTAGGCCACTCCTGTTGGTATTGACCTGAGAGGCTTCCAGGTGGGTCCGTAACACTCGTTCCCTAAGGGTCTCAAAATCTCTGTCATTGCCTTAACAGATAAAGAATTATTGTCAGAGCTTACCAAATAACTAAAAGGATACAAAAAAATATATGCAATAAGAAGATCTCACCCTTAACACTCACCAGCTGTAACATCTTTATTTGGGAATTTAGTTGCAATTTGAAAAAATGAAATATCAGGGCAAAGCCTCCTGGAATTAATAAAAATTATTACTGTAAGCACCATTTGACCATGGCAGCAATTAGAAACTGGCAATTTTAAATATCATTAGTACTTGTAGAAAAAGCAATGTTCAGACTGCAGTAATTCCAGCATTACTGCTTGCAGGGTTCATGTTGGATTTTGCATATAAAATTCCAGGAGTATTCAAGGAGTTTTCAAGAACCAGAAATTCAGTTTTCAAGGAGTGTTTGTAAGAGGATTTCTATGCCATACATTGTGTTTCAGTGTTTCTGATATTTGTTCCCACAAACTGCAAGTTATTAACTTGCAGTTTTTAAGACTACATGCAAAACTTAAAATGCCTGTGCATGCACTGTCTTTCCCCCATAGTCAATTTGCTCAATTTTTGAAAGGTTTCTTTAACTAAGGATGATCATCATTTTCTCTTGGCATAATGCAATCTCTACAATTTTCACCGAAGCCAAAATTCAAGGAGTTTTCAAGCAGTTTCCCACAAAATCCTGTTTTCAAAGGCTTTTCAAGCACCCTTGAAGTCCAAAATTAAATTCCAGGGCTTTTCGAGGAATCAAGGAGTAGCACAAACCCTGTGCTTGGGAGTTATCCTCTGATTAAGTCAGACTAACTTGAGATCGTTTTTTCCTGAAACTTTCAAATTATCTTAATATACTCTTAAGACTTAATAACTGGTACATATATGGAGCACGGTTTTCACATTCCCAGTGCAGCAGCTAGACGGTCTGTTGTGTGTGCTCCAGAGTTCACTAGTTCAACCAAACTGGTACAATATACTTGTCAATAATTACACTGTACAGCTTTATTGAGTTTCTAAAATCAGTGGTGTTGAGTTGCTCTCAAGTCCAATTCGGTAAAAAAGTAAATTACAAATAAGCTACAAAGGAAACAGAACATCTAAAAATCGAAAACTTAAGAGAAATAATAAAGAAAATGGGTGATTGCATCTGACGTAACTCCAGCAAGTGCTGACACTTCAAAAAATAAATAGATAAAAACTCCCGCTCCTAAAAAGGTGTGCTCCTAACTCTGAGAAAAAAAAAGGACATGTAGGTTGGCTGAGTGACCCAATTTGTGGTGTTTGACGGTGAGCACTAATTAAAAAATCCTCTAACCTTTGTGATTTCGTTCAATGTCAGGCAGTGAAATGGTCTCTTTAAGGCAGTTAAATTAGATGCCTGCAAGTGCTCAGAGACTTTCCAGCATACAGACAATTGAATAAGAACAAAGATGTACTTTACATCAACACACCTACAGTCCTTGTCAATCTGTAACAACACCTCATTGTCTTTAAAAAATGCCAGCCAGTTGCTATCAGGATTTGGATTCAACGGCTTAAACACAAAAGTGAAGGATATACAACTCTATTAATAAATGAAAAAACATATGATCACTTGGGCACAACATTATTAACACATTTTCTTCAATAAAAAGTAGCTATGACGGTTATAATGTCCAATTTTTTTGCACATTTTCATTTGAAATTCAGAAGAACTCTTTATTCATGAATGTGAGTGAGGATGGTAGTGGTAATGGTAGTGAATTTATATAGCGCATTTTCTATTGACATACTCAAATGTGCTTTACAAGCAAGGGATCTATGGGTGAGATCGGACATCAGCATATAAAGTGTATAGGCGCTGCTGGCAGCAGCTATCAGTCCATTAGCGATCTCACCCAGCACGTGAATGAATGAAATGAGTCCTCACCACAACACCAGGAGCTCCATGCCCTACTCGTTATGAATAGTGTGTGAGTTCTTTTACGTCCCACTGGGTTGTGAACATTGAAGGGTTGTGAGATGGGGCCTACGGTTTATATTCCTTATTTGGGAAGATTTGAAAGTCTTAACCATTTGTGGATGTAATTACAAGGGCAGCACTTTTCCTCAGTTATTTTAAGACCCTGAGTGTTGGTCCGGCCGGAGTCAAACTCACGACCTCCCACATGGCAGCCAGATGCTCAATCAACTGCGCCACCCGTGCGTGGAATAGTACCCCTCCCCCATGTACAACTGGATTTTCTCGTCCCCCCCTATTTTGTTATTTGTCAAAGAAATGAAACATTCTAATACCCATACCCCTAACAATAAAGATTTTTGCAAATTTAATTGTTTTATTTGGTTCAGTGTGTATGCATTGTTTTCTCTGGGAACCCAGTGATGTAGCAGTTGGGATGTTGGACAGAACCACAGCTTCATGATTTGGGGCCTGGTCACTGCCATTGTGTTTAATAAAATAATTAATCCCCTTAATCTCCCAGGTGTGCAAATGATGGGTAGCTAAATATAATTAAACAACAGGACGTTCTCCACTGACTCAGCCAGAGTAGCAACCCCCACAGTTACTGAATGATATGTAGAGTTAACAGGTTCAGAACTTGGCTGTCCTCAGTGGTGTAATGACTATGTTCCTTGTCTTTTAAACACTCCTGTTAAATTACAATCTTGTGTTCAAATGGCAGAACCAAACAAAGAACATTTATAATTTGTAATTACCAATCATATTACTTCAGTATGGTCCAAGAATGCACCAAATTACTATCCAGGCTTGTGCTTTTGCAGGAGTGAAAGGGAGGGCAAAGGTTTTTGCCATGAAATTTGGGGTGCCCAACTCTCATTAGTAAGGTAGTAAGTTAAATAACAATACTTTTTTCACATAAACAGAATTTCAAGGCACCTCTAAAAACAATAATTAAATAACCCCAGAATCACTTTTCTACAGTGGCCCTTACCACTCCCCATCTACCATAAATAGGGAGCTTATGAAACGACGATGTCGAGGGCAACGACAGAGCTACAAAACAATAGGTTTAGTGAGCAAAAACAATGGCTCTGCATGCTCTGCACGTGCATTTTACATTTTGGTACATTTCTTTGCCGTCATCTCCTAAATGACGACGTGAAATGACCAAATTCAAGGTTCTGTGGAGGTCGTTAGCACATGATGATGAATTTTCAGTTCTCTCTCTACGCTTCCAACCCACTCACATCAGTTTAATTCCTCGCCAGTTACTACACATTTTTAAGGTGAAACGACATGAAATAGTTTTGTAGTGATATGAATAACACGAACTCGTATTTTTAAATGAGTCCTCGTAGCCGTCGTCGTCCTTGTTTCGTAAGCTCCCTAATAATGTGACTGGTCCCTCATGGATGATCTCTAAGCACTTTTTGACTTACATGATCAACATCAAATTCCTTGGAGTCCTTCCCTGATTTTGTTCCTTTGCACTGTTCAATGATGAACTCACGAACAAATTGCTTATAAGTTGCCCTTAAAATAAAGAAATGCACCACCACATGACTTAACATCAATGGCATGTCTCTCAAAATTGTATGCAAAACATGTCTTTTTCCTTTTCCTTCTTTCTATTGATCAATGTCCATTTATTTCTTAATTGAATTTCTTTTTACAAATTAATGCTGCTGAAACTGTTATCAGAATTTCTCCAGTTTTACTGAAAAATGTCTTGTGAAATCATCTTGTGATTTATGGTGTTCATAGCAGTGCTCAGGATTTAAAAAAATTCCAGCTTGTCCCTGTTTTAAAAGCAGGGAAACTAAACCTGTAAATTTGGTTGCCCTGATAAATGATTGCTTGCCCATTGGGAAACTCTCTACAATTAAATGCACGCCGTGTTGCAATCACATGGCATCGAAGCTTGAGTATCCCATAGTTCTTAGTGTGCGCCTGTGGAAGTCTGGGTTTAAGGTTTAGCATTTAGCTTGGCAACGGGTGAATTGACAACACTGATATATCAGAGTTCTAGAAAGGATACGAACCTACAACCTCTGTAACACCGGTCAGATGCTATACCCACTGAGATACACTGAGCTTGGTTTTTTAATCTAAATCTACATGTTCAAGCACTCGGCAAAGTCCCTTTTTGACTTACAGCCATTTTATGCTTACGTGGCCTCATACACTGTAAGCCTTTTTAGAGACGTCACTGCCAAGCCCGGCCACTTCTGCTGAAGAGAACAGGACAGCCACAACACCGGGGACTCCATCCCCTACTCTTTTCGAATAGTGTGTGGGTTCTTTAATGTCCCACAGGGAACTTATGAACATAGAAGATATTTGTGAAACGGTGCCTACAGTTTATAGTCCTTATCCGAGAAGACTTGAAAGTCTAACCATTTGAAGATGTCATTACAAAGGTAGCACTTTCTCCTCAGTTATTTTAAGATCCTGAGTGTTGATCCGAACAGGGTTAGAACCTGCGACCTCTGGCATGACAGCGTGATGCTCAACCAACTGAGCCACCAGTGTGAGGTACCCACTGGTCCCACTGGTCTCCACAACCTCCATAACACTGGTCGGGATACTCTACCCATTGAGCTACTATACTACAACTAAAAATTTAGGACCTACATAAACGACCTAGCTTTCCAGTGAGTTCTAGCAGCTCAATGGGTACAGCACCTGGCCATACCTTTGGCATTTGAGAGTTTCAGGCCACAGATCTCTCTGAAGTGGAAGATACCCCAACATAAGCTGCAAAAACAACAAATTGACAATTAAATTAATGATTTGATGAATTTGTTGTAAAAAAAGTAATTGTTTAATCTTTCAACTATTACCTTTTAACATTTACAACTACAACCCTTTGCCTTGTGAGACATTGAGCTCGTAGTGTCACGCGTCACGCAACGTGAAAACACGCCAAAAAAAGAACCTGTTGTATTGTTTGCCAGGTACAAAAGGCCGAACCAGAAAAGTTTTGACTTTTAAGTTACTGGTGTTAGTTAAATTTATCACTTTGTCTTCGTCTTTCGAGAGAAACTGGGTATAGCGTACACAAGAGTCAGACAGTAACCTCTGACCCTTGAATCGTGGAGACGTGTACATACCTTCCAGCATAGTGACCGAATTCCAGATCCATCTGGAATGCCTGCGTTTAAATTGTTCCAAAATAAGTAAGCTTAACACGGCGTGGCGCTGAAGTAACCAAACTAACTCGGGCTTCAACTCCAAAAGAAATCTTTCAAATCTTAAATGCATACCACTGAAACAGAGCCGTTTGAGATGTTTGAGGTCTATCTCTCGCGCAGAGAGAACAGACTGGAACTCTGAAACCCTTCGGATTAACAAAAATTAAGTTAGATTATTTAACTATGAAGGCAACTTTTTCACACACGGAGACAGTCAAATGCAGCAGCGATTCATACCTCTGCTTGAACGCCATTGGTTATTGAGTCCGCAGTGAACGCTGCAGCTGACGCCGATTAGATTTCGACTTTCTATCGGTTCATCATCGGAACCAATGAAAATGGTTCGGATAAACTCGTTCCACCAATCACGTCCAATCCTTGTGAACACGTGCAAAATCATAAGACCACCACCACTTCTTTCTTCCTCTTTTCGACGTCCTCTACCGCGTGCGAAGATAATTCATTAGAAGGCGGAAAACTGGTTGTTCCCTCGTTCCATTTGAGACAGGAAGAGATATCTTTGATCCAGAGAGACTTAATTATGGCAAACCCAAACGAATCAAACAATGATGACCGTCTCAAGAAGCTTTTTGTTGGTGGTTTGAAAAGAGACACGGGCGACGATACGCTGAAAGAATACTTCGGCAGTTATGGAGAAATGACGGACTGCGTTGTAATTCGCGACAACGCGAAGGCATCCAGAGGTTTTGGATACGTGACTTATGCTGACAAAGAGAGTGTAATACAAGTTTTACTAGACAAGAAAGACAAACCTCACGCCATTGAAGGGAAAGAAGTAGAAGTTAAGCGCGCCATTCCTCGTGATGACCCAAGCCCAACAGCTCATCTAAAGACAAAGAAAATATTCATCGGCGGTTTAGCGGACGAAGCATCGGCAGACGACGTTAGAAACACTCTCGCCGACCAGGTTCGTGGAAATTTCCCAACCAGCGTTGATTTAATAATGCGAAAAAACGAAGACGGTAGCACTTCGACCAAACACCGCGGTTTCTGCTTCGTTGAATTCGAAGATGAGGACCTTGTCGACGAACTCTGTTGTATTAAAAAAATCACCATCGCTGGAAAGACGGTCGAAATCAAGAAGGCTGAACCCAAGGACAAAGCCGAGAAGGGTGGTGGACGCGGTGGAGGACGCGGCGGTGGCCGGGGAGGCATGAGTGGACGTGGTGGTCGAGGAGGCGGTGGAGGGGGTGGAGGTAGCCAGTTTGGTGGTTATCAGGGCAGTGCTTATGACCAGTCTTACTACGGTGGTGGGTATGGCTATGGTCAGAGTGATGGCTATAGTACAGGATATGACGGATATGGCTATGGTGCTATGGGAGCCTATTCACAAGCAGCTTCACAGTATGGCCCACAACAAGGCGGTTATGGTGGCGTAGGTGGCAGAGGAGGAGGAGGAAGATACAGGCCATACTAACAGGTAAAAAGCATGTTAAATGGTGACTGGTAACTATAAGCTCTCAATACGGTTCCAGAAAGTAAAACCATGCCAAAGTTTGTCTTTTCTGTCAACTCTCTTGACCAAATTGGGTGACTATCCAAAAAAATTCTTCATTCTGGCATTCTCATTTTAGTAATCTGCACTTGCAAATTTTGTCTGTATTGAGAATTTGATGCACAGCTAATTTGGTGTGAATAAGCAAACAAGATTGGCACTGTTGAAATTTTAATGAAATTGAAATTGTGATGTATGATATCTTAGTTATTATGGTTGCTGTGTTTTATTGTTTAATATTTAGCCCTCCCCTTTTAAAATGCTGACCCTTAATCATGTTAATGATGTAGAGTTAGTTAAAGTACTTGATTGTATAAGTGAGACTATTGTTGCCCTGAGAAAGCTAAGCCTGTTTTGTTCTGATACTTAGGTTTTGTTGCATTTGAAGTCTAAGTCGTCATAGCCAGACATAAGTTACGTTAAGGCCAGGACCTAGGCTTCCAAGGAACGCAGTGTTGCAGTTGAAGTTGATCCACCAGTTAAGATGCAGTATAGGCTACCCCACAATAGCAGTTGCCTTCCTGTAGACAGAGTTTACCAAGTTGCAGTACACCATTTTAAATAGGGAACTTTTTACTTTGCACTTTTTAAAAAAATATCTGTACAGAACCTAAGTTGTCATTAAAGTTTGTTAGGTTAAGAATAAAGACTTGATCTTGCTTAGTCTTGGTTAGTTTTTGTACAGGAACTGAAATGGTTCAGGAAAAAATACGGTTGATCTCGATCTCCTCACACATTTAGAGTATTTAATTAGTAGAACAAGGAACCCCTATGCACCCAGACTGCATACCTCAAAAGCTGTTAAACATAGTTGACCCAAGGTAGCAAAACCTTTCTTCTCTCCATATGCAGCCTTTCAGAGTTTTCTGCCTTACTTTGTCCTAAAATTGTGATAAGAGAAAGTGCTTTCAGACATTTAAGGTTAGGGCCTTTTAAACCTTAAATTCAACTTGCATGTTCCAGAGAAAAGTGAAGAAATCATTTTTTTGAAACCAAAACTATCACGTTTTTCTGCAAAGAACTGCAAAGCTTAACCATGTCGGTCAAAGCCTTCCATATAGAAAGCAAAGCAGCCTGAACAAGTGGCAAAAAAGTGCCCTGTTTTAAATTTAAAGACAGTGGATGGTTCTTGTAGTTGTGACTAATGCAAGAAAAATTTGAAATTTTTGCTTGAAGTTTAGCCAAGCCAAAAAAAATGAAGCGTGGGCATATTGGAAAAATGCTATGAGTTTTGAATTGCATGTGATTGTAGTGAAAAACAAAGCAGTTGCCCTTGCTCTCTTGGTTTAGGTTTTATCATTAGCTTATCCTTTTGAGATCAACCTCATTTCAGCTCTAGGTGCTTATTTCAAAGTTATTGACCTCAGGTCAGGTCTAAAATCACTGAGGTTCAACATTAAATTAGGTGAGTGTGTCATCTGTCTGTCTAGCAAAATTATGAATGTGGGTAACCACAAACATTTTCATCTTCTTCAAAGTGAAATCTTCCATTGCAAGTGTAGATGCAATAATTAGAGATGGACTCTTTTTCTTCTTTAGTGCTCTCTGAATTGGGCATATGTCATGAGGAAAGAGGTTCCTCTTCTTGTTGCATCTTGTACAGTCAAGTCCAGCAACAGGCTGGGGGTGAGAAGGTTGCCTGAGCACTGTGAGAAAATTGAAGCTACCGGGACATCAGCAACAGCACAGCTGATATGGTTTGTATGCTACTCGTTCTGGTGGGAACTATCCTTGTTTGGGACTTGTGTCGTTGACAAGTGACGACCAGTTTTTACTATCTATCTTGGATGTCCATGAATGTCTTTTTTAAACACACTTCACAGACCATTGATTCCAGTCTGCAGTTCAAAAATACTGATCATGTGATGCCATTTTCTCTTGCTCTCCCCGAAGAGAAAAGCATGAAACGATGTTGACGGCTAGTAAAACCAACCAAAGCAATTACCCTGGAAAAGCCTTGTCTGAGAAACTAAGATGCGGTATAATAGAAACAATAGTACAAGAAGGTGGAGACGCTACTTCAGGTTTCTTTCTTTTGGCGGGTATGGGAAGAACAAAGAAATAGCATCTCATTATCGGTGTTTTTGAAACTGCAGAGCCACAAAAAAGTTATCACGTGATCAGAATAATTTTTGAACTGCAGACTGAAATCAGCTGTCTGTGAAGTGGGCTGGAAAAAAAGCGATTGTCCACGGACGTCTGAGATTGATAGTAATCGTTGTCACTCCCCTCATCCTTAACCACTTAGCCAGCATAGCGGGCAGTATTGTTGGCACAAGGGGCAAATTAACGAGCAGCAAAGCCGTGCAGAGAATGGGGAGGTGTCAAATACCATGTGTCCAAAAACTAGGGTTTTTGAGTATCTTGGTCACTGAGCAGACTGAAATTTCTGATTGGCTGATAGCAAGAACACATCAATCAAATGTTACTTGAGACCATCAAAGAAAGTGTATCAAAAGCGCTTGCTTATCTAAACAAAAAAAAGAATGGGAAATTGTGCTTGACAAAGAGTAGGAGACTGTTGCGAAGGAGTTTCTTTTCTGGCAGAGCTGTTATGGTTATTGTACCCACTGGATTCGGTAAAAGCGTGCTAGACATGATCTTCCCTTTTGCGAAAGAATAAAATTGTCATCAAAAATCTTCCATGTGATCAATTCTCAGATACTGTAGTCGACAGTGCAAGATAAAATAATCTCTGAATTGCAATTTCAGATTTACATGCACGTAATCTACAGTAATTGTGGATTTACTTGACAGTAAGCAGGGACACTTCAACAAGTTGACTGCCCCCTACCTGTCAACAGGTGCTGTTATCTTGCGTCATGCTATTAATGTGATCCAATCAGATTTTACCAGAAATCATTTGCACGTTGCAATTCAAAAACAAAATCTCTCACCGAAATGTCAGGAAAGTCTCACTTAATCCATTCAATCGTAACTATTTCTTCTATTTCTGCAAATTCCACTTGACAGATCATGCAGTTTTTCTCTTGCAAACATTAAGGACACAATGTCGAGATAAAAAATCCTTCATGTTTTAGACACAATCAACGATTTTTAAGATGTCAATAAAATGTGCTAATATCTCCAAGGAAAATGGACTTGTGAAAAGTCCAGTTTCACAGTAGCTTCTCTATTATTTTGTGGAGAATTGTGTGGCTAAACCATTGTTCAGTGCAACTGTAAACAATGTCAAATTTGCCATTCAATAATTGTCTTTTAAGCTTGGCTGATTCCCGATTGTTGCAGTGCTAATTCCAGAATTTGGCTTCTTTGGATTTACGACATGTTTTTCCTAGAACATTCTTGATCTTGTAATAAATAGCACTGTCAAATTCCATGTGAAGTACAACTAAAATTTTCATCTTTCAGACAGACCATACTTCAGATGCATTTTCTGTGAACTTCCTTTAATTAAAAGATTTGGGGAAAAAAAAGAATTTGAAGATGAAGCAATAGCATCGGCAAGCAGAGGCAAAACATCCAGTTCAAATCCTTCTTTCCAGCCATAATTTGATCAGATGTTTAACGATTTAGCAGGAGTATGATTTGCAACTCTAGAACCAATCAGAGGGAGACCCCAAGAGCTCTATTGTTTTATGACCAATGAGAGAAAAAAGCCAGAATTTATCATGCCCTCCTTCCCCGCAATGAAACGTAGGGAGGAAGGGTATGATTTAAGGCTAGTTCAAAGTATGAAGAAAAGTCTCTTATCAACAGCGATGCTTTTCATAGTTTTCATACCAGTTAGTGGCAAATGAAAGTTTGCATTGACAATTTTTTTTGAAATTGAAAAAGCAACACTGTACTTCCTGTCACATATATATGGCTGGCGATTAAGAGTAATGAGATTGTGCAGAATATTTATTGTATGCCAGCAAGATTGGGTAAATACAAGTGCTTTGGTGGCAAAACAGCATAAAAGTAATTCAAAGGTTTTGCCTGTTTAGAGACTATAGAAAAAGGCGTATCTTAGGTATGATATTGGAATATGTAGTAAAAGTAGGGTTAGGCTAGCCATGAATGATTTTGAAATAGTTAGGTATGTTTTTTTTGTAAAAGTGAACACTAAGAACTTTTTTTGGAAAAACAAAGAACTTAGAATTTATATTTCATTGGGGAGGCGCGATGGCCTCATGGTTAGTGTGCTCGACTCCAGATCGAGTGGTCCGGGTTCAGGTCCTGGCTGGGGACGTTGTGTTGTGTTCTTAGGCAAGACACTTTACTCTCACAGTGGCTCTCTCCACCCGGGTGTATAAATGGGTACCGACGAAATGCTTGGGGTAACTCTGCGATGGACTAGCATCACATCCAGGGGGGAGTAGAAATACTCTAGTCGCTTCATGCTACAGAAACCGGAGTAAGAGCTGACCTGGTGGGCCTTTTTAGGCTCGTGACAGACATAACCTTTACCTACCTTGTATTTCACTGAAACGACAGGAACTCTAGAGGGTCTCAGAAAAAACGACAAATAGTGGCTCGGCAATTCTATTTATGCACTTTCAATCACTGTTTTTGAGTGTGAAGGCCCTCCTCTGTCAAGACTAATCAGTGCTATGAAGAATGTCCAAGACCTTACTAAACAGACTTATCACTACCATTTTCTAACATAAAAATTGTGGTCAGCGTGTGATTTTTCAAGTTAAATATGTATTGCATTTGATGTTTTGGTGTGTGGTATCGCTGAGTATTTCTACGGATTGTGCTGTATTTTGAGGAGCCCACCAGGACTCGTCAAAATACAAACAACTGGTAAAAAATACTCAGCGATACTACACACCAAAACATCTACTAAGCTATTTATTATCCAACTTTTTAAAGCAAATGAATTGCAAACAACCAAGAACGTGTGACAGAGCTGTACGTGTGGGGCAAGGTCAGCAACTAAACTAGGTAAACTGGTTCTCTACTGTACAATATCGTGCAACATTTGCACTGCGCATTTCGTACGTTGTCTTTACAATAACTTATACAGTTGGATAATGGTTATTTCTACCCCTGCCCCAGTGAGTAAGGACATATTTTGAGGCATTGCTACAAAATCACACCACAAAATACAAAGTATCTATGTGACAAAATGATGGAAAGGAAAAGAAAGGAACTTAAAGTGTCTCATCTTCTCTTGCTGGAGCACGAATTGGGTACACTGTAAACTGAAATCAACAAATCGATGCAAATCAATGCAAATCAAATCAAATGTTTTTTTGGGGAGCTTAAGCATGCGCTTTTTTGAGACTTGGGTCAGTGGCAACCGGAACTGACTTGTTTTCCCTTTTAACTTGTCTTCACAAGACCACATTTACATTGCTAAGTATCTTTTCTCTGTTAGAGATGATAACTATAAAAATATGGAACACACCACTCCTGGGATGTCACAAAAACACATGCTTTATCTCCCTATTGAGGAGAGGGGAAAACCAGAGTACCCAGGGAAAAACCTCTTGGAGCATAGTAGAGAACCACCAAACTCATCCTGCATATGATGCCAAATCTAGGAATCGAACATGGGCCACATTGATGGAGGGAGAGTGCTCTCACCACTGTGCCAGCCCTGAAGGTGATGCTGTTTGTATGTGTAATAACAATAGGGGACACCATACTTAAGCATGGCATAAAACCACTGTTTATAAACATTTCTTTCTATTTGAATTGTTGTACATTGAAAGAGTTACTCCTTTTAGAAAATGTTAACTTAAAAATGTACAGACCCTGAAGTGTTACATGCCCAGGTGTGCAGTGAAAGACAACAGACAAATTGGGCGTAAATGAGTGGGCAGGGAATGTACTGGTAAAGTGCAGATAATACCCACCACCCAAAAAAATGCAAGGAGGTAATTTTGACAGGTTGAATCTGTGGGAAATGAAGCTCTATACATTTCAGCTACCCTGGTCTCATTTTGATAAGTAGAAAATTGCAAAAGCATAGAAGAGAACCCTGAATACAATCAACGTGCAAACCTGCAAGTCAGTCTGCTTTTCTGAAACAAAGAATTTGTATAGATGCACTCTCCTGACACTTCAGATATTTTCCTTCAGTTGGTAATCAGTCACTGGTGCGCTTTAAGTTGACTGTGAGACCCAATGGGAGTCACAACCATTTCTGACCAGAATGGCTTCCTGTGAGCACTTAAGCCCAATTTCTTACATAATTTATAATTGGGAAGTAGTTGGATCAACAATTAAGGTTTTATTGTTTTTGAGGGTTGAGTTTAGAAGTACATCAGCTCTGCTAACAGAATTCATCGGCTGTCAGTGCTTTCTAACACTCCCTGTCTAAGGATTGTTGGTAGGTCATGGCAGTGTTTGGGAGCACTACCATTATTTAGATTATTGAAGTTTGGGAGAAGTGGGAAAGGCTTACCTTAACATTGGCTTAATCAGGTATTTAAAGCCAGCTTTGGTTCACAGACCAAGCAAGGTCTGCTAGCCTAAAACAACATGCCATAACTTTTAAAAATGAGTGGAATAATATTCTTGCTGTCAAATACAAATCATTTAAATCTAGGGGTAAGGAAATGGACTAAGTGGTACATCTGTCCATACCATGGCTCACGGGGGTGGGAGGGGGGAACGGTGGGAAAGGATTATCCTGGTATTGTGGCTTGTGCAAATTTTTTTTTGCTACAGCGTAATTTGTGTTCTTCTGAAACACCAGAGAGCTTGCTTTATTTTTCTTTTTAATCAAATACTGCAGATTATATTGCAGGACACAAGTGACAGGAGAAGCAATGTATTTTTGTTTGCCTGGCAATGGTTTGGTGGTCTTGTTTCTTTTATGATAGTTTTGACATTAAAGTTTGTCTGAATTGAAAATATTGTCTTCTTGCCTTTTGAATCTGTTTAACAAGTAACCCACATTGTACTAAGTTTAAATGATTAGGGATAACTGGTGCCAGAGTTAAAAGGTATTCAGTGCATCGTTTTTTCGTGGTAGTACACTACTATAGTCACTACACAATAGGTCATTGGGGCTGTCTGAGTGAGTGATTTGAGTGTAAGATTTCTAGGCCTGCAGCGCGTGCATGATTTACGAAACTAAGGCCTGTTTCAGACGCCGTACTTCACATGAGCCGAAGCGGCTTAATTGAATTAAGGGCCCACAGACGTATTTTTCGCGCGTTGATAAGGAAGTGAAATGTTACTTCCGGTAATTGACATCATCATATCGTGAGCTGACCAGGAAACCCACTCACAAGCAAAAATCACCGCACGAACTGACTTCCGGTTTGAAAAAAATGCTAAATTTCCGGCGGTCTTAAATTGAATTAATTTTTTTTTTAATGTGGCACGTTTCACCTCCAAATACAGAATATACCTAAGCATTGATTTTTGCCAATCATCATTTTTGAAATTTTGTGGGTATTTCAGTATCGATTATCTCCCTAAAAAGAACATTTTTCAAAATAAAAAGAAAACCATGCTTGGCTGGATGCAAAAACGAATACAGATTATGAAACCACTGATTAAATACCCAAATTGAGTAGCACGTAGACAAATTTAGAGTTTTCTTTTATTGGTGACGTGACCATGGGCGTGGCATGACGACGTCATATTTAGGGTCATTGGTTTACATAAGTTGGAAACTGACCAAAATAATGCCAAATTCTCTCAAATTAGTTAACTATTACATCCTTAGCAACGCACCCCAAATAATACGTCAGTAGGCCCTTAAGTTCATGTGAAATACAGCGTCTGAATAAATTAAGAACGACCGGGCTAATTCGGATAGGCTAAGCAATTTTTCCCGCCTGGCTTAGCCGGGAATTACGGCTGTGTAGCGGCTTTCATCCAGACGCTGTACTTCACATGACCCGAATCAAATGCAGAAATCATTAAAACTTTGCAGTTTTCTTCAGTCATAGTATGCCTCTGTGAAATAAGTTTGGCGTCTGAGTAAATGCAGACGGAATTAATTAATTTGGGTCGGTCTAAATTTGAATTCGATTCGGCTCATGTGAAGTATGGCGTCTGAACCGGGCCTAAAGTACGGTTTTCTTGAATTACACCAATTGGTGTTTGTTTGCGGCCCACTTGTGGCCATTTTCCTTTCTTAATTTTCTTAATGAAAAGGGAATGAAAACTGTTTGAGTATATTATTGTCAAATTAAATTTTTAAATGTCTTAAATCAAAATCATAGGGCGCTTGCCTTGGGATCCGGAGATCCCGGGTCCAAGACACGCTCTAACCACTGGTTGAATTTGTTCCTGGTAGTCCATGGTTCAACTTCCCAGATGCACTTGTAAATAGCGAACTTGTTTGTATTGGCCCTGAAAAGCCCCATTGGGGAGCGGTCAATTAAGTATTGTATTGTATTGTGAAATCACTTTTCAAGTGTAATGGAGATCGTCACGCAAGCTCACATTCCATAGACGTAAACAAGAAAAAGATGGTCAACACTAATTTCCATCCCTCAAACTGACATTGGACATTTCGTAACAATTACCCGACGCAATATCCCATGTTAATATTGACAAGCTTACCGTTCTATTAAAAAACAGAATGAAAACAAGCAGAATTACAGCTTTAGTTCAACAAGAAACAGCGTTTGTAAGCTATGCCGCACTAGCCTGCGTAGCAAGCGTTTCCGTCCTCCCCCCTCTTTCATTTTTTGCCTCTCGTTTCATTTCTCGCGCGGCCAAAATCGAGAATGTCGTTCCTCGGTCTTTCTTTGCTCCGAAACAGCACGGAAACGCTTGCTACGCAGGCTAATGCCGCACTGATCTACAGTATTTAGGTCTAAAAACCCCGTTGGAGACGGTTAACTTTCAATTGTTTTGCTGGGTACTACTATTTCAATACTCTAAAAAATTCGATTTTTCGGGAGGTTGTCTCGTTAGTCTTGTGGATATCGGAAACTGCAAGGTGAAGCCATCGACTATAGAGCGTTTTCACTCACGTGACCAGCAGCCATATTGGATTACTGAAAGAAAAGAAAGTATTTGCATAAAAATAGAGTTTAATTCCCGGACGAGAAGTTTGGTACACCATCATGGCCGCCATTTCTTTGTTTTGGAACACCAACATGGCCGCCGTGACGTCATGTGAAAACGCTCTATTGAGCTGCTCTATTTTGAATCTTCTCAGCTTGTTTAAAATCTTTGTTTCGTTGAAGTATATTTGAAGTCTAAAGTAGACTGTACGTCGTATAAGTTAAATAAAAAGGGAAGTGTCAGTTTGAGGGATGGAAAGAAGTGATAACCGAAAAAGATTCACCAGTCGACCATAATATTTTTACTCTCAAAGACCAGGTCAACTTCTCAGCCTGCATTGAAAAAATTTCAGCAGTTTTTTCCTCGCAACGGAAAGAAAAACAGTAGAAAACCATTTTTATCTTAATAATTGCAATCGATCAGCAAAAAAAAGTAGATTTCATCAGCTTGTTTGTGTTGAAATTCCCACAGCGCAGTGCTTAAAAATTTTGCCCAGTGATATATAGAAAAGATGAGCTCTTCTGAATTAAACGAAACATAAAAAAACCGAAACTTAGTTTTCACATATATGCCGAAATCTTTTAGTCATGGAGTGTAAGTGTACACGTTTAGCAACACTACTTTAATTTTGCTGATTTGTAAACACGTCCTATGGGTGCTTTGCTTTGGGATGATCAAAAAAGGATCACTGATCTAAGATCACTTGCATCATGGTGCATCGAAGGAACCGAAAAATCCTTTCCAAGAGTGGATTCATTGGTTCCTTTGATGTACCGTGGTCCAAGTGATCTTGGATCAGTGATTCTTGTTCGTGTCATCCCAAAGGAACGCACCCGTAGATTATATAGTTAGTCAGTGTCTATTTATTTCACTGATAGCTCCTTTCTTCTCTTGTAATTTATTCACGCAACTTTTCGCTCCACTTTTCTTTTAAAAAATTGTGTGTATGAAAAATAAAGAAACGGAAACCGCCTGTGTGTTAGGTAAGAGGAAAAAACAAGGCTGAAAAGCCTTTTTGAATCCTCATGTCATTTAACAGCCGCACCGAAAAATAGCTGGGTGGAACACGAAAGTAAACAGGTCTGTTGAATTTCAACAAATGAGCCCCAAAATGGGCAAGAATTTGTGATGCTGGTGAATAATAAAGCACTTTCTATTTCCAAAACGATGGCCTGGTGATAAATAACCTCGTCTAGGAGAGTAAATTTTTGACTTAGGCCATCCCCTTTTTTTTCTCCGTTTCGCGTCGTCCGACCGACCCAAATTTTGGGCATTTTCAAAAAAAAAAAGAAAAAAAAGTTTACGACGTTTTTAAGCCATTTTTATGTCGCACAGGAGTTTCGGTGGTTGATCCTTTTTCCCACGCTGTCTTAATTTTGCCACAACATCCACCAACTTTTCTGCCATATTGATTGTATTACGTCCCAGTGCTATCTTAAACTTAATTTCTTAGTCTAATTTGAGGAAGCCCATAGCTCCATAAGCTCTTATAGTTTCTTTATGGGCTTCCTCGCCTTTTTTACAATTTTTTGTATTTTGTTTATTAAATTGGATACATTATATGTAATCATGGCAAATAAAAACCTTGAAACCTTGAATTTTGGGTTCACGTCTTGTTGTTTTCCTGGCTCCACATTGGCTCCACAGCTATGATGCCTCGGTACCAGGCCTCCGATTCCGAGAATGCTTATGATTTTCGTTTTAGGTTTTTTTTTCCAATCCGACCGACCGACCCAATATCAGGAAACGCGTTCGACGGTAAACAAAAAAAAATAAGGGGATGGCCTTAGCAGAAAGAATGGTCAACCTCACATGTGAGAGTTGGACGATTGTGATCTTTGTGTTGAATTCGCACATTTCTTGTCGACTTTTATAACACTTCAAAGAAAAAAACTAACAAAACAACAATCCCATGTCTTGCCGTTATTTTGCCACAGATGTATCCAGTTGTTAGTATCACGAACACGCAAGGTAACTTTATCACAGGCGGCGGCTGAAATCGATATCACTTTCGATTTTTGCGATTTACTTGCGCAGCCAAAAGGACAATAGAAAAATTGAACGTAGCAAAAATCTCCCAAAATGTTTTGCGCTGATGGTAACTTTTTATATTCACGGCTCAATTTTTTTTATGTCGCAAATTTTTTTGCCGATGGCAATTTTTTTAATTCTCGATCGACACTTCCCAAAAACGTCCTTGTGCTCTTCCTTAAAACTGTGTATCAATATTTATTTACTTTTACATCAATAGTTGTTTAGCATAAAACAGGCTAACAAATGCCTGTTCCATGCTTAGTTCGCATTTGTGAGCGTTAAAATAGAATTTTCGGTCTTATGTTTCTGCCAGCAAATCGAAAAGGTTTACGTCTCCCATTCTGATACTAACCCCGCCGGAGAGGGCTTAACTTCGGTGAACTTTTGTTGTGGAGTAAATTTGCTGTGAAAAAGAAGTTGAACTTCATGTCACCCTCGAAGCCAATGTTTCTCGTTTCAGTCTTTCTGGGTTTAGTAGATTACGTCCTGGAAAACAAAACGCAGCTGAGTTCACAGTTACGTCATAAAGCACTACCACACGTACGCAATGCGTACCTATTTTCTTGACTAGCCAGAATTTTGTTCAGTTGGCCAAAGATCTTCAGAAAATAGCAACATTTGAGTTCTGTGAAATTAACGCAACAGGATATCTCTTCTGCAATGGACCTCTGAAACTTTCCCATATCAGACCACGTGATGTTACTCAAGGGAACAGTTTTTTTCAAATGTTGTATGCACAACTTACGTAAAAACGAAAGGAAAATTCCCTTGGGCATCACGTGGTCTGTAATGGGAAAACAAAATGTACAAAATGTAAAGTGGTCCATCGATGTAAAATGTAATTTTACCTGACAAATGCAAATCAGGGGAAAATGCCAAATTCAGTGACCTACTGTAGCTCCATGAGACATTTCAATGACCTCGGTTAAAATTTCACAGGAACTGTAGAGATTCTCCTTGGCAAGAAAAAATAATCATGTATGGAAATAAATAATTAATCTGTCGGACTCGTTTTTCGCAGATGGAAAAAGCGTCGATGTTTGTCTCTTAATAATAACTGAAAAGCTCAAGGGAAGCTATGATCCTCGCGGTTATGAACGCAATTTCAGCAATTGCGTAGAGAAAAGCCTGAAAAAATCAGGACTTATACAGGGTTTAAACCCGTGTCTGATATATCTTGTTGACAAAATGTTGACGGTCTCGTCTTCATATTGTTTACTAATTCTAGGAATTGTAACCATGGTCGTACGGCTGGGGTTTGAGAAAAGTCTAGTTTCCAGTACCCCTTCCAGGAGCTCGGTCACTATATTTAGTATTTTCCCTTCATTTGCATTTATTTGTTCGGTAAAATTACATTTTACATCAATTGCAGTGGCAAATACTTCAGAAGAGACTTGCTGTTGCTTTAATTTCACAGATTTCAAAATCCTGAACTTTTTCTTCGGAAAACTGTGGTAAGCCACCTTAATTTTGAAAAACAAACTAAGATTTCTCTTTCGTAGCTTCTCGGTGTTCGTTTTTTTTTTTTTTTGATGCCGAACATTCGAAAATAACACTATAGGAGAATAGCGACAAAAATTGGAGTGGCTTCATAACTCAGCACCGGCATCTCAGAGGTGATGGGTTTGAATACTGTTGCAGCTATCTGAATTTTCCAGGTGTCTATGTTGCAGGTAAAATCCGTTCTCAGGTTGAATCCGTTTTTACCGAGGTTAGATCGGTGATCCTGACTGATTTTACCTAGGTTGAATACGCACTCTACCTAATCAACGCCCTATAAAAGGACTGAAAACACCCATACCTTCCCTCGAGCTCTGTCTTACTTGTCTCACCACATCTTCTTAATTAATGTTTCGTATCATCTTATCGGACGGTTTATGTATTCATACACTGAATTCAGTCTCAACGTTCCAACATAGTAGGGGAGCAAAGAACTGTGCTATGCACTTACAAGAGACAATTGCTGAAATTAATGGTCTAGATAAGTGTGAGAAACACTTCGCTCTTTCGTCTTAAAGGTTTTTCTGCTTGTAACTTAACAAAATGATGGGTAGTCCACAGGGGTAGTCTATGGACTTGGTGTCCATGTTTTGTATACGTCCTTTTGAATTGCAAGGCTACATTCAAATTTGTTCAAACAAGAGTGGCATGAAACTTGCTTACAATGTGAACTTTAACTTGCATCTCTTGTGTTTTGACGAAACCAAACTTTCTCCTATTGAAGGGCCTGACCACGTAGTAAGAAACCGAAACGTCACTGTCGTTCTTGCAGTATTGTTTTAATTCGTATAATACCGCCAACATACACCTTACTCCGCTGGTTATTTTTGTGGCTTCCGCCGCCTCCTATGGAGCCGAGCCATATGGTCATCGCGTTGAATGATTGAGTGATGAGCTCTGGCGATTTTGACCCGCTTGCTACGAGTGCGAATTTCATTCGGAATTATCACGTGGTCATACGATAGCTTCCAAAAACTGAACGAGCGGTACCGAACGGTTAGTGCGAAGCACACGAACGGTGAAAACAGGAAGTGGCCTTGGTCCAGAGCGCTGATCAACGGGATTTGTTTCAACGTCATTTGCCAATCTTAAAAGCAAAGAAAAATGAAAGCGACAAAGGCATATTTGCATAAACCAAAGGCTCAAATAGAAATTTAATTGCCATAAACGTGCTTGTTGTTGTAAAGTAGGCAGGTAGATTCCCTCAAGATAAAATAGAAGCTACAAAATAGACCAAAACTTCCCTTTCATACGAAGCGAAAATTCTTTACCTTTCACAAAATTGTTATGCAGCCCGTACGTCTGTCAATGTGAACTTCCATAGCAAAGCGACATCAAAATGACGGACAGATCCGCTGAGAACGAGACACGCCACTTACCCTTCTCTCGCCGGAGTCGACGATTTCGGATATCGACCACGGATTATCTTTAGGGGAGTTGGTCAGTGACATTTCCCAGTTTGTTCTCAAAAGACCAGCAGACTCACCTGCCCCTAGATGAAACGTTTCGAGATACTTACCCACCCCTACGCGTGGTCTAACAAAGAATTTGAAGAATTTTCAACCTCTTTTGCGGCAAGTAAGGCATCACATTGTGTCCGACCCTTTGGAATATCGATCAGGATATTGTGTTGCTTACGCGACTGATGATACCCCATTCTAAACCTAATAGTTCTCCGTCCTTCGGACTTGGCACTAAAAGGGAAGCCCAGTCTGCGAGGCATGTTCACTTGCGCATTTAAGTCTTGAAGCACCCATTTCAAATAGCGCGGATAAACAGTATTTAAGTCTAAGCACCCATTTGGAAACGGTTGGCTTTCAATAGCTGAATGGCTCGCATGTTGACAAGCACGATGGCTCGCGTGTCTTTGCTCATGCCTCCCTGGCTCGCATATTTGTAACACTCCGAAAAAGCTCCGACTTTTACCATTGCTCACAAGTTCCCAAGCTTAGTAAGCTACGTCGTTTGCAGAAGGTTTTTTTTTGTTTTTGCAATGAGTGACGGTTCATTGATTGCACTGATGACCGGGTCGGAGAAAAATTAATAGAGTGGTTTTTTACCGTTGACGTCATCAAATAAAAAAATCAAAGCTGTAAGGCTTCTGAATTTTTTTATTGATACCAGGTAAAAAGTTACTTACAAGAATCATAAATACTTTTGTCCTTTGGCCATTTCAATTTCAACAGGAAAAGAAAACAAACAGCGGTTACAAACATTTTCATTTTATACTTGACGTTTCGTATGTTGCAGCATACATCATCAGAAGTGACGGTTAAAACTGTTACACAGAATTTTAAAAAACTAGAGCGAGGAACTGGTGACTAGTTAAAAAGTGTGATAACAAAATCGTAACTTCCGGTAGTCGATTCTTCCGGAAGAAATTAATAACAACTTGCATTTTTGTAGAAAACCAATATCCAATGTAACTTTGTTGAAACGTGAAAGATCTCTTTCGTAATTTCTAACCAATTTAAGCGTTTAATTAATTTCTTCCGGAAGAATCGACTACCGGAAGTTACGATTTTGTTATCACACTTTTTAACTAGTCACCAGTTCCTCGCTCTAGTTTTTAAAATTCTGTGTAACAGTTTTAACCGTCACTTCTGATGATGTATGCTGCAACATACGAAACGTCAAGTATAAAATGAAAATGTTTGTAACCGCTGTTTGTTTTCTTTTCCTACTTACAAGAATGTTTTTTCCCAGTTTTTGGCCCCGTAGTGTTTTTCGTTTTGAGAATACATCATTTTGGATTTTCGAATTTTCATCGTGCGTGACCCCAAGACAGTAGCTGAAATAAACGATCTGGTTCAAAATAAGGTATCGCCTTGTGATTTTTGTCAAATTAAGCATTACAAGCTGTAGAAGACATGTTTATGCTTATTTAGTTCCGCTCAGGAGAAAAAGAGAGGGCATTCATCGCAAACTGAGCTCCAGATGTTGTTGTAGATTCGAGGCCGCCATATTGGTGTCCCTTCAAGGAACACCAACGTGGCTGCAAAATTGAGTGTCATGTTTCTAAACTTGGGGTTCTGTAGGAGACAAATTCATAAACTACCCCGCCAATATACAACCTCTTTCATAATGGCGGCCAAATAAAATGTTCTTTTGTTTTAGTGCTAATTAAGGCTTTCTTGCCTCGCTAGGACGAGAAAATTTCAAAAGAATATTTGTTTCAAAATGAGGGCAGTCGGTCTAATTACCATAAATACAAAAGAATGTAAAAGTAGTCGCCATTTATGAAAGTGGTCTATTTTCGTGTCGCAATTTATTGGGAGAATTTCAATACGACTACAGGTTTCACGTGTTGTTCTCACAAAACAACTGTCGCATTTGTGGCGCAGTTTTAGATTAAGGCAACATTATTTAAAACGTGGTCACCTTGTGCAAGAAAGCCCGTTCGGTTTTTTCCCGTCCTGGGGCCTGTTTCTCGAAAGTCCCGAGAACTTTTCCGGCCCGAAAAGCAAGTCGTCAAACTGCAATCTGCTTATTTTGAAAAACTGATCCTTTAACATGTTTTTAATGTGAGAAAAACTAAGAGAATTGCGAAGTTTGAAGGCCGGGAACCTCGGCGTTGCGAAGATATAACGGGAATCGTGGCACCCGAAATACTGGAAATAGGCCCGAAAACTTTCGGGACTTTTGAGAAACAGGCCACTGGTCATCCTTGTAAATAATGAAGCGTCCCTTGTATGTTTTAATGTTGTATGTTTATTAAAATGAACATTGTCTCACTTCTTACTGCGAATTCACTTACTCCTCCGTAAGTTATTTCTCGCGCAAACACTTCGACATCGATAAGCGTTTCAACAATTAATAATAAGAATAATAATCATCATCATCATCATCATCATCATCATCATAATAATAATAATAATAATAATAATATTTCTTATATAGCGCCTATCCAGACGTGATCTAAGCGCTTTACAAGTCATGAAAAATTAAAATTAAAAATTTATCCATAAACGAAAAAGTTATTCAAAAATTTCCTTGAATAAATAAGTTTTAAGTCGTGTTTTGAAAGTCTGGAGATTATCAGTTTTTTTATGTGTTCCGGTAGATCGTTCCAAAGTTCTGGCGAGGCGACAGCGACAGCTCTAGATCCATAAGACTTCAAATTATAGCTGGCAGGGTTAAGACGGAGCGATGTAGATGAGCGGAGGGTTCTTGAAGGACGGTGTATGTACGAGGGAGACAAATCATGCAAAGCCTTGAAAGTGAGAATTGAAATCTTAAACTTTATGCGTTCATTAATTGGTAACCAGTGTAGATCTTTCAAGATGGGAGTAATATGGTTGAATTTCGAGGAAAATGTTATTAAACGCGCGGCGGCGTTTTGTACATGCTGTAGTTTTTTAACAGCATATTTCGGAAGATTGTACAGAAGGGAGTTGCAGTGGTCAAGTTTGGATGAGATAAAGGCATGCACAAGTGTTTTGGCAGTTTCAGTTGATATAAATTTTCTGATACGTGATAGATTACGAAGGTGATAGAATGCAGATTTACATACAGTATTAATATGAGGCAGCATTGACATGGTACTGTCAAAAGTGACACCAATATTCCTGGCAGTTTGAGAAGGCTGGACGGTGTCTTGACCAAAGCAGATTGACGGCAAGCAGTGCTGTAGTCTAAATTTTGACTGAAAAAAGAGGAACTCAGTTTTTTCTTTATTCAATTTTAGTTTGTTGATACTCATCCATTTGTCCAAATCAGTCAGGCATAGCTGGATACGTTCGACAGCTTCAGTCAATTCCAGTTCATTACTTGTTGAAAAGGAAACGTAAAGTTGCGTATCGTCAGCATAGAGGTGAAATTGCAAGTTATGGTGTCGAAAGTCAGCTATAAATGGTGCAGTATACAATAAATAGAGGATAGGTCCAAGCACAGAACCTTGGGGTACTCCACAACTGAGATAACTAGGTTGTGATTTATTCCCATTAATCAGAACCGATTGAGTGCGACCAGTAAGGTAAGATTGAAACCAGTTGAGAGCAGTTCCGCTGGTTTAATCTGATTTTCGTAGATTTCCATGAAATCGAGGCAATTCAGCCAGAACCCAAACCCCTTGCGTATTCTCGTGGGCGTTATTCATAAGAAGTCACGTGACTATCACTTAAGGCTCGCGGTCTGTTGGATAGCGTGCTTGTTCGAAGAAAGTGATTGTGCTGAAAAGTTCGCATTTTTCTGTCCGAGGTAAGGAATTTTCAACATATTTTCAAGAAGTTTATTTTTTATGTAAGTGGAATTCGTGTGCAAGCCCTAGTTTTGGTTACTCTCGTTTCTGTTCGCACGCTAAACCCTGGCGGTTTGGTTGATTGTCGAGTTCTTTGTCATTCCGGACGGAGTATTTGGGACCGTTCGTAGCGTGCTTACCCCAAGAATTAGAGCTTCGCAGTTTCCTGTAGACCTCTTTAGCAAACTTTTTCTTACATTTTTCAGAAAAGGTGGTGGTTTGGGGGTCTTTTGAACTGTTAAATTGTAAAATACCGTTCCATGAGGCCACGTGAAGCTTTTCACATTAATGTATTCACAATCTTGTTTTACAACCCGCGTGGTCCACAGCAGCTTTTTTCAACAATTAACGTTTCGAGAGATCGATTCAAATGTAAGTGATTAAAAATATGGTACTGAACTGACAGTTGTGTTGGCAGAACACACGATTACGACTTCTGCCGCTGTCATATCAGAGCTGTGCGTACCATCATGGCGTCGATGGCTGAAAAGGCGTCGAAAGATGACAAAGGAATTGGATGAAGCTTTGCGTGGACAAGGCGGGAACCTCATGCAGGGTAACTACTACATTAAGCGGCCTGTCTGGGCTGTAGGACGACGTATCTCTTCGAAAAACTGTATGTTTGACACGGTAGAACTTGTGTTCGAGACTATTGGATAGGGCAAGAAGCGTTTCCAGAAAACAATTTCCTGTCGAAGTTTCATATGAAGGGTTTCTTGATGAATTCCATGAATTGAGTGATGGTGAACTTGAATTTTTGGAGAAGTTTCCAAATCACGACGCTTTCAGAGAACAAAATAAATGAAGAAATATTCGAAAGGCCGATCGAGAGCGAAGTTTTTCCTTCGAGGAGAAAGAAAGCCTTTCCTGCTTTTTCCTGAGAGTTTCATGGTTCCAGTTTCAGTGAAAGATCAAGAGAAGCTTTTCTACCAAGAGAACCTTTTTGCAAGCCACTTCATTTTGTTCTTGGGTTTGTGCTTCCTCAGACGGATAACTGTGAAAGTTGTTTGTTTTTAAATTCCTTTCTTGTCTATTTTCCAATGCTAATCTGCGTAATGCCAATTTTGGGGTCACTTCTTATTAATTACTACTATTCCCATGCACAGCTCAATTTTGATTTTCGTTTAAAGTTTCTTAAACAATGTTCAGAATGAACTTGCCCTGTTCAAAGTTTATTCATAACAATTTATACTTGAGCACTAAATCACGTTTAAAAAAGGTTTGCAAACTTTCCTCAACACTTAAGTCTTAACAGAGTTTTAGTGCAGCTTTCAACACCACAACTTAAAGGGGCACTGTCAGCTTAAATTTCCTGTTTTTTGGTCAAAAATGGATACAAATCTAAAGTAGTCCTTAAGCGCACACCTACAAAATTCCTGACAACCCACTGAGAAGATTTGAAATATAGTTATGGCACAAAGAGCTATTCATATTTGAGTTTTGGTGTCTTTCTGACAATACTTTCTCCGAACTTGAAGAATCTGGCCAGTTTTTCAAGTTTCAATCCATTTCCATCCTTGCCATCCTTGGCTGCAAACAACAAAGAATATCTTCAGCACACTTCAGTGGTTATTGGGAACAAAACTACAGCATTATTTTTTGGGTGTTTATTGATGCAAAGACGTCTTTGAGTATTTTGAAGTTTGACTAAAATAGGGTGACACTACCCCTTTAAGCTGTGAACTTGATGTTGCCGTTGTGAGTTCATTTCCATTGTAGTCTATTAAAGTGATTTGTTACTCGTTGATGTAGCTCTATTTTAATGCATACTGTAGTTCATTTGCAGTCACTTAAAATAGGTTAAATACAAATTAAAGAAAAAAGAAATTTCTGCAAAGCAGGCAGATTGATGCATCATTTTCACAGTACCAATTAGCTAGCAGGAGTTAGAATTACCCATTCATGGTCAAAAGCCAGGCATAAGTTTAAAATAGGGCTTTTTCTTGGTAATTTTCAATACCTGTTATGCATTACTTTGGAAACATTTTCCTTGAAAACCAAAGGAGGGGATTATGAGTGCATCTATTTTTTTTTTTGCAAAGATACAAGAAAAGAGTCTGAATTCCATTTCTATTGAACAGTATTTTTGTGATTCCTCATTCAGTTTGGAACACAATAATTGCCAGGGATAATCAGGGATAATCAACAATTATTGTTGATTATCCCTGGTAAATGAAGACAAGTGGGGGCCAAGAAGTGGTAAATTTCAACAAGAGAAGTGATCTAATAGACCTTATTCACGATGTCCGCCATTTTGGATCTGCTATTATCATGCAAATTAGCTACACACTTGTGAGGGGGCAAACAACACAAGTTCGAGAGGTTATAATGAACATCTTAGCCACACAGATGATTTGTTTCACATTCACTGAATGCTTATCACCTAAGTAGTAAAATAGAATGATTACACAAGTTACTTCGATGTTTTTTTTAGTGAAAAATGAGCAGATAACAAAGTAGAAAGTCAAAATGTCAAAGGCAATCAAAAGATATAAAATTATTATAAAACTTACTTAATTTTAAATTCTAAAATGTACTTTTAGCAATGTTATTTTAATATTTCGATGAGCCAATTTTCTGCAATTTGCCTTTTTTTTAAATGTTTGCCCCCCAGCATAACACATGGCTAATTTGCATGGCAATTTGAAAACCAACATGGCGGCTATCGTGAATTAGGCCTATTGTAGCGCTTTTTTTTAAATCAGAAGAATGTTAGCAAAAGCATGTTACTTGATGATAAAATTGACACTATCTTGGCTTGAAAGCAAATTCAGAGTTCTTGTAAAAGGGTTAGGAATAATTAAGGGGTCAGTCTTTAAACTAAGTCTGGTAATGCATTGCTGGGAGACTGAAAAATGAAAATTTGGTTTTATCAAATAAGGTAAATAGAATTAGCACCTTGCATTAACTCTCTGTCAGCGAAACGATTAAGGTGTATGCTCAAAACAGCGGCCTTTTAATCTTTCGATGAAGGTAATTCGACCTTTCAACAGCGCATTTGACAAAAGCCAAGTTCTTGTTAATGGTTAAGACCATCAAACAGGCTTACTTTTTATGTACTCTGTGTGAACATTCTCATGAACATTTTGAAACCTTTTCAAGATCTGAAAGAGTTTTTTTTTTTTCATTTTTCCAATAAACATTATTGAAACTCTGTTTTGTGAATGTTTTTTGAGTTTTCTAATGGCAATAATCTGACATTGTGGAATCAAGTTTTGCAGTAGGTTTTCTTTGCAGGTCAATTTTTAACAATTCTTGTGTTTGAACTACTTTTCTGGTTACCATCAGATTTGATGTTCTTGAAAATATAACAGATACTTTTTATTGCAGGTTGGAAATGGTTATTTTCTGTTTCTTTAATGTTGAATTGTTTCAGATTGAAAGTTTTTTATAAGTGCTTTTTAAGTGCAGATGTTATTACCATGTAATAGACAAGAAGCAAGGCAAAAAGTGTATTGAACATTTGGGGGTATTGATAACAAATAATTATTTGTTCAGTTTTAAACCTGGGGTTGCCAGTAAATAATATCAAAAAGAATTTCATGGTTTAGTTCGGGTTTGTCACTAACTTCAAACTGTTTATTTGCTTTGTAGATTTAAGCTAATATGGCCACAGAAGGCTGGGAAGAAAATCCTGATCTCAAGAAGCTTTATGTTGCTAAACTAAAACCCGAAACCACAAATGATACTGTAACAAAGTACTTTAGCAACTTTGGAGCAGTCATTGAGGCAAAGATTGTCAAAGACAATGAGGACAAGTCAAGAGGTTTTGCGTTTGTCACCATGTCTGACCATAGCGTGGTTGATACAATCTTGGAGCACAGACCACATACAATAGATGGACAAACAGTGTTCTTGAGACGAGCGATTCCCAAAGATGACCCAAATCCACTTGCAAATTTAAAGACAAAGAAGCTGTTCATTGGAGGATTGAATGAAGAAGCATCGGAAGAAGACATCAAGAGCGTACTATCCATCTTCACACGTCATCCACCTGAGCAAGTCAAGCTTATGCGAGATAAAAATACCAACAAGTTCAAGGGCTATGCTTTTGTCATATACCACAGTGAAGACATAGTGGACAAGCTGTTCATCATCAGAAATGCCACAATCAAAAACAAGAAAGTAGAGCTCAAGAAAGCAGAGGAGATGGGTGGTCCAGGTGGTCGTGGAGGGGCTGGTGGCCGTGGACGTGGAGGCAGTTCCTTTAGGGGTGGAAGAGGTGGTGGTCCCCCTCGTAGTGGCGGGGGTGCTGGTGCCGGAGGATACTCCCAAGAAGCGTACAGTGGTGCTTATGAGGGTTATGATTACAGTGGCAGTGGGTATGGAGGATACGATCCCTATGGGAATGGCTATGCAGGATACGGTGGCTACAGTGGTTACGGTGGTGGTTATGGTTACTACTCTTTGGGAGAGTACAACTCGGAGGCTTCTGGTTATGGGCCAAACAGGCGTGGTGGAGGAAGGGGGCGTGGTGCAGGTGGTGGTGGTGGCTATCGCCCTTACTAAGACAAGCTAAAGACAAAACAGAAAACATTGCCCTTTGGTTGCTTTGTGAGTTGCAGTTAGCCAGCTATCTTAGTTTTCTAACCTTGTACCCTAGCTTGGTTTACTCTTTAGTGTGAAGACACTTAATATCTAATTTTAAATGGTTCATAATATTTGACTGCCACATATACAAAACGGATAGATTTGTTCAATCAGTTTTACCCAAAGCGACATATACTAGTGCTTGTCGCTTAATTAGCAATCTGAGATGGCATGTTCCTGTAAGTTGTGGTCATTACCTAAAAACCATTTGGTCCTTCGCTTTCCGTTAACCCAAAATTTTCAAAGATCATGGTTGAAAATGGAATGTAACAGTCCATTTTGATTTTGTGGAACCACAATGTTCTGGACCACCATTTTGACCCAGCCAACATCGTGGACCAAACTATTCCTTCCCATAAACCCCACGTTGTTAATCCACTGTCTTTGCTCACAGCAAGCCCACGTGGCCTTCTCAGCTTGGCTCTGACTTGTGAAACCAAAATGAACTTTACCATTGAAAAGGGCCCCAAATGCCAAGGTTTCCAAAATAAGTGCTTTTGCAGCATGTGAAAAAACCATACCTTAATAAAAAATGAACTTAATGGCTAAGTTTTAAGACCTAAAAGCCTGGTGATGCATGCTGCAAATGGCTTATTTTGGAGCTAAAGGACAAATTTTATTTCCATGACATCTATTCCAGTTGCAAACACATTGTACAGCTGATTTTATAGTTTCTTAACAGAGTAACTCCAGCCTTTGTTCTTGTATGTTTTTTTAACTTTGTATTCAATAAACATCTGAGCTTTAAGGTGTATTTTTTCAGTGATGACTCTGGGATGTGATAGAAGCCTTCCAATTAGATTCATTCGTTGTTCCTGATGTTGAACCAGTGAGCTCGCCGAGGCTAGTTGGAACCACAACATTCAACAGTGGTCACTGGTCCTGGTTACAGAACCTAGTGAGTGATATCACTTGAACTGAATTTTGGTTTTCTGCTGTTGTGCTGCAGCTGCTATAATTTTTTTCCCTTTTGAACTCAAATGTTTTTGTTTTTGGGAACTCAAAAGCACAAGCCCAGTCTCTACAGAACATAATTTTAATTGGTGGTATGGCAGCCCCTGGAGGCAAAAGATCCTGATAACCTGCCCAGGGGTGGGAGGGTTTTTTTTTCCAGTGGGAGTAGGTGACCTAATGTAGTTTTTACAGTTTTGTACTCTTTTAAATTAATCATGTTTCACAAAAGTAGCTTCCTCACTATGGTTAGATTATCTAGTTGCCTGGGACTGAATTGTAAAAAGCGACATTAGCTCTTAGGTAATTCCATCACTTATTACTTACAAGTGAGCACAACTCGTGCTGAATTGACGGCCAGTCACTTAGGGCTTTGGTGTGAATGAGTTAAATTAAGGCAGTCTTTTACTCGTTTTATGTTCTATTTCAAACCACACAAGAACACAAATTCGCATGGGTCAAGGAATTCATATTTATTACCTCTGCTGTTTCGAATCCAAGAATTTACAATTTTATCGCTACAGCAAGTTCTGACATGGACCTTTTTGCAGATACGGCGGCCAATTTGATTTCTATTGTTTCAAATAGCTATTATGGGATGCCCAGGGGGCAAATACATATTAATTTGCCCCCTGAGCATCCCATAATGTCTTGAAACAATAGAAAACAAAATGGCCGCTGTATCTGCAAAAAGGTCTGTCATCTTTACAACATCTTAGTCGGTCAAAACATTATGTCCCCTTCTAAGAGTGAAACTTGCAGATTTTTTCTGTTTAGCACCAGACTATTTTACTCGCCAATTAGGTGTGCTTTAGGTGTGAACGGGTCTTAAGAAATGAGTGATTTTCTCCAACATGGTTGCAGTTTCTTTGTTTTTCTCTCTAGGCATAGCCCCACTAGCCAGAATTTTCCTTACACCAAATCCAAACAATTTGAAAACTCTGTCAGGAACTTTGTTGAAAATGCAACCCTATTATAGTCAATCCATGCCCATCCCCATTAGTCCATTAACAGGAATTCCCCCCACCCCCTGAGGAGCATGGCCAAAAGACAAAGTAGAATGAAAGTTTTGAACACAAAAAACACATTAAAGGGGCTATATCACACAAAATCATGTTATTTCATGACACCCAAAAGGTAGAATGTAAGGTCGCAATAACCCAAGGCTGCTGACTAAGAAAATTTTTCCAGAGCCCTTCGGGCTTCCAACATTAAAAGTTAGTAGCCCGAGTCATTTTTTCAAGAGCCTAGAATTAATTAAAAGTGAGAATGAATCACCTTGTGATAAGTTAGACGCCCGTTTGAGCTACTCGTTCAGAAATTTGGTCACCCATTCTCGCAAGTAAGGTGTCCCGGGCGACCGTTAGGCAGCAGCCTTGTAACCACTTGAAACCCCTGAGTAACATAAAAGAAATATAGTGGAACCTCCATAGAGCGGCCACCTATTAAGTCTGGCCGGTTTAGGGGTCAAAAGGTTAAGTTTAATACACTTATTTTGGCTTTTCAGCAACAGACTCCCATGCAAATTTTTTAAAATTTATTATGGCCCTGTGATGCAATGTTTCAGTTGCAGACATTGCCTACTTTTCCGGCTATAAATTCAACTCAGTTTGTGCCATAGTTTAGATTGTTCATGCTAAGTTGAGAGAACTTGACCTCAACATTTTGAGGATAATTTGTTTTTTCTAAAAGTACTGTATTTTTGTTCAGTATTTGGGCTGTCTCTTGTGCAAAATTTGTCACAAGCCTCTAAAGGTGTTTGTTTTAGAATAAGGTGACGTTTCTACTAAAGATATTGCTGATTTCTGACTAACCTCTATCTTTTAAGCAGCCACTAGCTGTTACCCCCGAGGGTGGTGACTTAATAGAGGTTTCACTGTATAACAAAAGGAAAGAGAAGCATGGGATTGCATTTGGGTAATCTTGAAAAATATTAGCCCAATGTTTTTTAAGTTTAAGGCAAATCTGTTAGATAAAGGCCATTTTTGCTCAGAATCATCTTAATTGTGATTATTTTATCAGGAAAGGAATTCCACTTTACCATTTTAGAGTATTAAACTCATGATAAATAATATGTCCCCAAACACCCTAAAATAATGCGACATAGCCCCTTTAAAGTGGGCTTAAATTTCAGTAGATGTTCACATCATGGATCCTTTTTATCGGTAGGGTTCCCCACTGATGACTAAAATTGGATAGCTGGCAATTAAAATCTACAAGTGGCATTCTTCGGAGGGAAAATGTTACATTTTGACCATTCTGCTTTCAAGTGCACATCTAGTCTGTGATAATTACTACAGAACATATCCTCTTTCGTTTCCACAGTAGTGATGTGAAATGCAGCTAGAATACAGTTAATTTTCTGTGGTTCTTTCTATGGTTTAGCTTCTGTTGTATGCCTTTTTCCTTTTCATGAAGTTGTGACAAGTGAGCTTTCATGGCTGTCACCTTCTGTCTAAAATGAGATGCAGCTTTTTCATCCCTAGAAATCAAAATAATTTAAGTTATCATTAAGATGGGCTGGATGTTACCAGTTACTGCATGGTTCAGGTCTAATGCAGGCACATGAATAAACTATTACAATCTGAATGCAGTGCAACCCAGTAGTAAGGGAACAAGATTGCCTTAAGATCCCAATATCCTGGTTCAAAAATCTTTGACTTTGATACTGCTAGTCCAGGTTCAATTTCTTGGCTGTACTTGTAATTGGCTTGCCTCTGACCAGGGAGGCGCCGCAGCCTCATGGTTAGCTAGCGCGCTTGCCTCCAGATCGAGTGGTTCGGGTTCAGGTCCTGGCTGGGGACATTGTGTTGTGTTCTTGGGCAAGACACTTTGCTCTCACGGTGCCTCTTTCCACCCAGGTGTATAAATGGGTACCGGCAAATTTAGTGCTGGGGGTAGCCCTGCGATGGACTAGCATACCATCCAGAGGGGAGTAGAAATACTCCTAGTCGCTTAATGCTACGGAAACCAGGGATAGGCTCTGGTGAGTTGGGCTACTGGCTCGTATGCAGACTTTATTTAAGATTCTCATGATTCTTTAAAAAAGTAATGTTCTGTTCTGTTGTTTCACTGATAACCTTTCATTGGTCCTGAAAAGACCCTATAGATGTGTAGTGGTCAATTAAATATACCAGTACGATGTAATGCCAAACTTAACAAGGAGCTATTTAAATAATTGGACTTGAGCTCATTTCCTGACTGCAGCTTGGCTACTTACTTATCTACATGTCTGCTGAGAGCTGTTTCCTCTTTCTTTAACTGTTTCTTCACTACTGATATTTCCTCTTGTGTTTTAAAGAGCTGTGGCAGGAAAAAAAGGAATGCTGATAGCCTGCATGCACAAAAAGATCAATGCACATAAGTCAACCGTTAGGTTGCAGTACCAAAAAAGCAGGTTTAGTGCTGGTTACCTCTGAAAGAATCGAGCTCAGTTGCTACATTAAATGTGTATGATCTACCTCTTCCACCATTGTTAATTCCTGGGAACACATCCATTAGACAAGGGGTTTTACACAGTGGAAATGAGTTTTAACTTTTTTAATTCTGGATACATGTTCAATGGTCAATAAGGATTTTGCAGTCTTGCAGTTTTAGACTGCTAATGTTTCATTATAATTATAAGTACAATTATTATTAGAGCGAGTTTCAATCGAGTCTCAAAACCAAAACCAAAGTAATTACTTTGGCCAATCAAAAAGGACAGAGACAATCCGGTAAACCAATTAAAACTCGAAGTAATTACACATAGCCAACACAAAGAGCGGGGAAATGCGCACATGCGAGCCACAATTGGTTTTGGTTTCACTTGTGATTGGTTGAAAAAGTGGCGCCAGAACTTTGAACCAATCACTGAGAGAAGCAATGCAAAACAAAAGCAATTCGCTAATTACTTTCGACACTGAATTGAAAACCACTCTATCATTATTATTATTACCCACCATTTATTATTATTATTATTATTATTATTGTTGTTGTTGTTGTTAAGTAGAGAATAAACTAGCCATTCAAAGTCATAACAAAGCAGTGCTCACGGTTTGCCAAGCACTGCACCCTCAATGAAAGCTTTCCATGGTCATTCCATATCTTGAATAGTCTTGTATTTTTAATTAGCTGTACCTGTAAATTCCAGTTTATGCTCTTGTCTTCACCTTTCTTCTTTTTTCCTGTTTCTGTTTCCTCAAATTCACGTGCGCTTGTTCCAGGAACAGGAACCCTTATATCGTGTATATTTCCTGAATTCAGAAGAAAATTGGTCATGATCATAAAGGTTGGCAGTTACGATAATAATATTATTATTGTAACTGCCAACCTTATCATCATTGTTATAGGATATGTTCTAATTTATTCACTTTGAGGGACTTGACTGTATATTTGATGCCTGAAATGCAAAAGTCATCTCAAGAGTTGGGGCTGCTTTTCACTGGCATCATGAGCACAAGCAACACAAATAATGATTAGTGTATACTAAAACAGTGGATTAAGCATTGAAGGCGCACAATGAATGGCTACTCAAACTCCGCATCTCCATTGCTATTCACCTCCGAGCAACTTGCACTGGATTTGCACCCAAAAATATTGCAATAATTGCAGGAATAAATGAGTTAAAAACATTTTTTTGTACCATAATTATTGTTTCTCTGTTTTAGTTATGCTAAAACAACTTTTAACCCCCGTGTCAGTGGGTAGTGGTGGATATTTACTACTAGCCATCTCCACTTCAGTAAATAGTTGTTAATTAAGATTACAGGCAGGACCTCAACAATCGAAATCAATAATCGATTACAATCTATATCAATTAATCGATTGATATTGATAATCGATGAATAATCATGCGGCGATCACAAATTTTTTTGTGATTATTGATTGTCATCGATTATAGATATTAATCAATAATTGATGGGAATCAATCAATTAAGTACATCGATTATCATCGATTATCAATATCAATCGATTAATTGATATCGATTGTCATCGATTATCGATTTTATCTATTACCTACATGTATCAGTGACCCTGAAGATCCTCGCTCATAACCCATTAATACATTTTGGAGTGGTTTAAGTAGCAATAATATGCACTTTTTGACTGTGTGAGAGGGCCAGATGGGAGAACAATATTATTTGCAAAAAAATTTTTTTTTTTAACAAAAAGGTGAATGTCTCTCGCTATGATTCCTGGGAACGAGAATCGCCTGGAATAACTCTTTGCTACTCAGTACATCATTCTTGGGAATTTCACACGGAAGATCGAAGTGAACGTGGACGTATGCACAGACATATCCCGTGAGACATATAAAGAAAGAAGAAGAAGACATAACAATAAGCTTAATCATGTTTGAACGACAACTGCGTCCCCAGGTCAGTTGAATCTTTCGAATGAACTCGCAGCTAAATCGATCAGATATGTTACTAGTACTTGTCTTACAGTGGTACTATGACGAAAATCGCATCTTTCCTATCTAAGCCATTTTGAAACATAAACAAGAAGTCTGCGTGAGGAGAAAAATGCTGTTTACTTTTTTCAAATATCTATTTTCGTTCCAGAGATATTCGAGCTTTTAAAATATGCAAATTAGCCAAGTGCTGACGTCATACACTCAACCAAATTTTGTTCAAATATGATGAAAAGAGATATCTCAGCCAATTTGTATCAGAAATTTTTGATTTTTTGCAGTAAGATTCTACTAAAATAAAATATTCTCCACGATTTGAGCTTAACAGTTCTGTTACCATGGCATCATACTGGGTTCCAGACCTCCCCCATATTAAAAGCTTTTCTGGCCACCTTTGGCATTCCACTTTGATATTAATTTTGCTAACAGCATTTCATACTCATGTTCCAGCAAGCAGATAAATCTCGCCTGTTTGTCCGAATTGTCGTTCTTCAATAAGAAAAGATAACATCTATAACATTGGTGATAGTAATGTGTGTGGTAACCTCTAACCTCGCTTGTGTCCAAGCTTTGTGTTAATGAAATCAAATATGTCACCACCTGAAGCCTGGAAAGTGCAAAAAGAATCTCAGTCTGTAAATAACGGATTTGCCCACAATCCTACAACATAATACACCATTTTGATATGAATGACAGTAGAATTTGTAAAAAAAAGTCTTTAAAATTTTGTTAAGCATTATATAGCCTCATTATGTAAAAAAAAATCCTTGCAAATTGCAAACCTACAGAAGATGAGTTAGAGGTGGAAAGGCTTGGATTGGGCCAATTTTTTGTTTCCTCATTATTTGTTGTTATTAATTTTTCTCACTTATTCTTGGTGTAGAGCACTATAACCTTAACCAAGTAATAAAACTGAAGAACTGAGCACTCAGGCAGACTTGACTGCACCTTTTTAATGCAGAACCCACAACTTTATCTCATCTTTTTTTACTTGTAACTGCCATTATTCTAACCTCTTCTGGAAAGAATTAGAAGGGCATGGGCTCCAATTTTCAAATGACAAAAGTGTCCTCGACATTCAATGTACTCGGTATTTTATTTGTAGTAATATGTAAAGACTAAAGAATGACCTTTGATTTACTTGTTGAGTAATACTTAAGTTAATGGCAAAACATTCAGTGACTACAAAGATCCTGGGATTTAAATGCAAAATTGCTTTGAAGTGTGAAATTTTCATTTCTTCCACCTTATCTGGCAGCTTGATATTTTTAACTTGTGGTGTTTTTTTCCTTTTCTTCTTTCCAGGTTTACAAAGTTTGTTATTCTCTCGCAGCTGTGCAATCTTGTCTAGAGATTTACCTACAATTTAGTAGAGTGCAAAAAACAAAAATCTGTTACTTTAGAGGTCTATTCATCAACAACACGGCTGCCCCACCCAAATTCAAACACAACGGAGTGGAGGTGTATGTCATTGTCTGGCATGCAAGTAATGGAGCCGATAATTTGTAGCGATGTTAAATAATGTATGATTTGCACAGTAATAGAAAAGTATTTCCTAGTACAATAGCCTAGAAAACCTACAGTTCTTTCTGGGACTCAAACCACCAAGGACAATTTTAAGAATTGTATGCATTTTGGCCAAGAAGGTTAAAATCAATTACAAGTACCGGTACTTTTCATATTTTTTAAAAAAAATGAGGCTTTCATGTAACACAACATTGGTCATTTTATTTCTTTCTGTACAACAGGTTAATTAAGCTCAAGCAATAATTTTTATAATTAACTGAATTTGGTTTTTGAGATATTCAGAATAAACAGGGTGGTCAGCAATAACAAGTATTAATAATATTATTATTGTAATTGACTCATTGACCCCTGGGAGTGAGACATAACAGATTCTACTCTGTCTAAAGCCAGACGAGTTTACTGACGTCAACTGGGAGCATCCTAGGGCATTTGATGTGTCAGTGGGTTAAAGTAATGAAAGTACAGGAATACAAATAAAAGATTTCCTACAGTAGGTTTATGTCCATACTGAATATGATAGCCAAAAACCTACAGTTTATTCAAGGACTCAAACAGCCATAAGATGTTCTTCAAAAAACTGAAAATTATTATTGGAGAATTATTGGAATTTTTTTTATTTTTGGAACCAGTCTAGGCAGGTTCCACTTGCCTCAACTTGATTAATGATTATTCTAATCTATTCTAATTGTAGTACTGTTGTTTATTTTTTTTTTACCTTGAGGTAACACCACGGCTTCAACAGGCTCTACTATTCCACTTCCATCCTTACCAAGGCCTTTCCTATGAATCCATAATCCAAAGAATATTTAAAACTAGTACAACACCATTTTATTGACCTTCCTGACGGCTAACACTTCCCAGCATGCTAGACTCGAAATTTCAACATTATTTAGACTTTAATCTACCACAAACCTTTGCTCAAAAAATATTATCATACAATAGTCCAGACCTACCCAAATATATATCCCATTTTGACCATCAGCTTTGATCCAATGCCCTATGGGAAAAAAACTCTCAACCAGTTATTTTCTTCGAGCAAAAACCACAGATATTAACTGAAATTGATTTTAAAGTTGAAAGCTGCTTGGAAGAACTATCTTTTCCTAAGCGGTAAGCTATTCAATTAATTTTAATTTTTGATTGTTGTATGCGTGAATGTGGCAGGAGTTTTTGTCACATTGATTCAAAATTTCAAAAAGGAAATACTAGCTAAAATTAATGATAATAATAATAATAATCACTTTATTTGCATAATAAAAATATTAACAAAAATTAAAATATCTCCAAAATGTAAGAACTATAAATTTACAAGCAATACAGATATTTCTGTTTAAAACTGTTTTAAAACTTCCAAATAAACAAGTAAGTAAATAAAAAATAAAAAATAAATATTATTATAATATAATAATAATAATAGTAATAATAATATTATAATAATTATTAATAATTATTATAATAATAATATATAATAATTACATATAATTATATATAATAATTATAATAATAATCATAAACAACTTTATTTAACCAATTGACCCCTGGGAGTGAAACTTAAAAGGTTTTATTCTAACGCCAGACGATTTTACTTGTCAACTGGGGGCATCATGGGGTACATGAGGAGTGAATGGGTAAGAGTCAATTCTTCTAAGGCTGCCGGGAGCTAATTGGGTTTTTGAGGAGACGGGATTAATCAGGGTACCCAGAGAAAAACCTCTCGGATCAGAGAAGAGAACCAACAAACTCAACCCACATATGACGCCAAGTCTGGGAATCTAGCCTGCATGGGCCACATTGGTGGGATGTGATTCCACCCACCACTCACACGCCATCTCTACTCCCTAGAACTGGAACAAGTCATGATTTACTCAGAAAGGGAAGGCAATTGCAAGATGAAAGGAAAACCATTTTCATCCAGTAATTTGCCCTTATTTTTTTATTTTTTTTATTTATTATTGATACTAAATGTCAGTAGTATCCTTACAGTTTTAACTCACATTAACCAATTAAAAGATACTTACAATATGATACATACTATACAAACTGCTTAGCACATGCTTACAACACTTAAAAACAGACAACACACAGAAAACATATACAAATAACTATACAAATTAAGCAATATTATTAGTTGGTGAATGTCTTGAGGGGTACTATTATTTTAGTCTAGACCATTTCTTTTGGAATACCTGCAGGGCATTATCATAATTATGATCATTTGCAATTATTTTATTTTTCAATTTCCATCAAGGTCAAGATTTGTTTTGTCTATGTTTGTAAATTGACTAGGGTATTACTAAGCCTGCAACTATGAATATAATACCTTGAAATATGTAAAAGGTAGTACAGTTCAGAAACTGTAGATTTCCAAATACATGTATCATCCACTGTACCTGAACATAATTCTGCAGGGAATTAGGTGGTATCATTATTAATTAATGCCCTCAATATTTGGCAAACTACCTGTGACCTTGGCTCAATTTTCAGAAACAGCATTTAAAGAATAGAAGGGGGATGCACAATCTGTGATCCACTGAGGCATTTGTGCAAGGCATGTTACATCAGTTTTATTATGCTCAGATTTAAAAAATAAAGTCTAAAAGCCTCAAGAAGGTTTAGGGTTAGGTTAGGGCTGATTTCAAGTGGCTATTTTTCAAAGAAATCTTTTATGCCTCACTTGCTGTCTTCATAATCTGCGAGGCATAATAATAATAATAATAATTACGGTAGTTTATTTAAGTCTCAAGGTTATTTAGTTGAGCACGAGTGCTCTACTAATTGGGGAGACTACAAATCAACTGAAATCAAACAAATCAAATCTTGGTTTTTGAGGAGAGGGGAAAACTGAAGTACCCGGGAAGAAACCTCTTGGCGCAGAGTACATGTACTTAGAGAACCAACAAGCGAGGCATAGGTAGTCTATAGGTGCAAGGCAAGGTGAACTAGCTTTTATATTATGCCTGGATTAGTTTTTGCAGTACAGGGCTATTTTGTTATGCATAGCTGGCTCACATATTGACTTGAACAGATTGAAGTGATAGAAGTCATTTTTTGCGAGCAGCCTTATTTTGTTATGCATAGCTGGCTCACATATTGACTTGAACAGATTGAAGTGATAGAAGTCATTTTTTGCGAGCAGCCTTATTTTGTTATGCATAGCTGGCTCACATATTGACTTGAACAGATTGAAGTGATAGAAGTCATTTTTTGTGAGCAGCCTTAATTGCACTTGAGCTCATTTTCATTTAAGTTGCTATCATGATTATTCTTTTCACTTGCAACTAAGACATTTTACCATTTTGGAAATAAGCGTCCTTTGATCGATGTTCTGCATTCATATTTTCAAAGAATTTGGTACTGAAGAGTCAATTCTGAAGTCAAATAAAGAATAAACAGTTCTGACATGAAACTTGCAGCCTTGTTGGTTAAAATGACTGCAATTTTTCCAAGCTAACCAAATGTGTACAGCTACACACAAGTGAAAATTTTTTGAGTGAAAAGGGGAAAAACTAAACTTTGCTTGTTGCAAAAAAAGACCTTTTATTACTGGAAACACCTCAGAGTTTAGTTGGACTTCAAGTGTCACAGTTTAAAGGAACTTACTTTTGTATGTTCTTCCCATTCCCCAAGGCGAAAAGGTCCTGTGGATGGTTTCCATGACAACCTCACAACTGCATTTTCTTCATCATTGTTTTCATTTATGCTGTGGATATCCTCATTGTCACTTGAAGAACTCGAAAGGTCGTTATCTGATACATTTTCAGATTCTCTTTGGTCTACAAAATGATCAGCAATAAAATAAGGTATCACCACAAATAATTATTAAAAAAAGCTGCTAAAAATTATTTTTAAGAGCTGCTTTTGACAGTCACCACAATCAGATCCTGTACACAACAATATGGATATTGGATTGTGTCTCGTCCTGTAACATTAACACTCTCAAACACTGTTTTATTATTCTCAATGATGCTCCAGGAAACTTACCTAATGGCAAAATTCCATCCAAACCCAGCGTGGCATCAGAATTGTATGTATTGTAGTGGACAACAAATGAATGAGAATCTTGATCTATGGACCTACAAAAAAAATTCTTTCTCTTTTAACAACCTGTCAAAAGAGGATAGGCTGATGGTGAAGAATGTTAAATTTCACTTTGAGTAAATACTCACTGAATTGTAGCCTTGTACCAGACACCATCATCATATCGTGCCAGGCATAACTGACCACACTGCACCTGACTTTAAGAAACAAAGGAAAAATTAGAGGAACCACTAATTAGGGTACCACTAGTTGAGGTAAAAGTCTCTTTTCCTTAAGGAACCATTACTTCTGCCCAGGCACTGTCAGTCTTTTCACATTTGTAATGCCCACACTCCTGGATATAGTCATCTCCTCAAGCCAGAAACCAAAAAAATTCACAGTGTCCCCTCAGTTCACCAGCCAAAAATGCTGAGCGACAACACAACATGTACATCATAAAAACAATAAATTATAAATACGACTTTTCTAATAAAATATTATTAGTTAAGTATTGTAATAATAGTAATAAGAAGGCTCACACAAGACACTGCAATGTATTGCTCATATATAGCTCAAATTTTCACCAACATTGTTACCTGAAATCTGGCTCTTTAAATGGCATCAAATCCTCAACACTAACCAAGTAACCATGGGAATATCTAAATAGAACAGGAAATTTAAATGTAACTAAATTTATTTAATAATTTTTTGAAACTATTTTTTTTTCACCAATGCAAGACAATGGCAAAAAAGTATACCTGTAGATAAAGTTCATAATTTTGAAATAATTAACAGTATGTTCATCATCATAAATACAGTTACTGTGGTACAGACTGACCTGCAGGTATTTTCAGAAAACCTACACTTGCTCTCAAGGAAATATGGGCAGGGCATCATGGATTGATGAGTAGGGTTCATGAATAACACCCTAACCTAACAGGACAAAAAAAATCATTATACATGAATCAATTCTGGTAACTTAAGTCTATTTTCAGTGTTATTTCCAGTTTCCTAAAAATTTTCTTACTTTACGGGTGTTTACACAACTTAGATCAAGCTGATTTGCTCCTCCTTCTCACAAGTATAATTACTGGCAAGTTATTGGCACAAAAACTGCATTTAAGTTCCAACAAAAATAATATTGCATGTAACAATGATTCTTTTCATCACATGTCAATTGCGAAATTATGCTGGTACTTTATCACTGATTTTTGTATTAATTAATACCTTAGTTTCTTCCATCCCATCAGGTAATTCTATAGATTCCAAATCAAAAACCATGGCATTGTGGTGCTCGGTAGCTCCCCAGTCCTGAAACGACAGCACAAAAAATTAAAGTTGAAAATCACTTCAACCTTGATTGTTTAATTAACCCTTTGACGTCCAAACTGGTCAAAACTGGCCAGACTTAGTATTTTACTCTGTCTAACGCCAAACTATTTAAATTGAAAGTGTTCTGTTTTAAGAATTTCCTGGGGGGGGAGGGGGGAATGCCCCCAGAATCCCTGGGTAGCTTGCACCTTTGGCGCTCGCAAGATGCCTTAGGGCACCAAAAATGTCAAGTTCCTTTTCTTTCAGAAATATGTCCGCTACTTTACAAAACTGTTGAACAACCCTGTCTCTACAGTAATGTGAATTTGACCTTTTGCCCTCACACTTTTGCATCAATTGAATTCTCGTCTCAACGGATAGGCTTGTCGGTGGTAGAAGCAAGTGATTCTGCTTTTAAAGCTTTGACCCGGCCGGCGGGATCGTTTTGTTCTTGAGCGCCTGTTAGGTTGTACCATATATGAGTGAGATAGCTGGCTTTCTAATTTAAAGGTTTTGTTTGCCTTGCCTTTTTTCTGCATTTCTCAGCATATCGTTATGGTCTTTGGTATTTTTGCCTTAATTTAATTTGTTTCACTCGTTCTTCTGACTTCTGCATTGTGTATTAGTTTGTGGCCATGAGTTATCGGTAGGTTGGGGGTGTCTCAAATTTTAGAAAATGTAAATTAATGAAGCAAGTAGGGGTCCTCCAAATTTTTTAGATAGATCTCCCCTTCCCCCCCCCCCCCCCCAAAAAAAAAAAAAAAACTTAAATACTGCTTATCAGCACAAATCACTGTTTATGAACAATATTTGTAGACAGTCTGCTGAGCAATTGACCCTACTCACTAAAATTATTGGTCTTTGATATTAGCACCCAAGAGAAGGATTTTACCCACTCTTTGAAAAATTTACCGGTACCTACTTACCGGTAGTTTAAAAAAAATTACCATGTTAAAAAAATATGACCTTGTGAAAAATTAAATCCCCTAGTTAGAAAAAATTAACTGAAAACAAAAATTAACTGTAACATACATAATATTATAAGAGATGGCGAGGTCAAGTTTGAGATTTTCATGTTGAGACTGAAGGTTCCGGGTTAATAACTTCTTAATTCTATGGCTTTACAGTTCATTTAAGCAGAAGAGATCACAACCAGTAAATTTGCAAGCGCCACCATCAGCACATTCAAGTTAAGTCAGTTGAACTAACATGTATGTTTTCCATCAAAAAATATATTTAATATTCAAGACAACTTACTACCAGGGTTGTCATTAAGTTTTGAAGCAGGTGTAGCACTCAAGATTTCACCCGTAACATGTAAATAAATGGTCAAAGGCCATGTAAAGGAAGGCCCGAAGGGCCAGAGCCCCTAGGGGGGTCTTGGGGCATGCTCCACCAGAAAAGTCTTCAAATTAGATCCTCGGAAATGCATTTTCCAGCCCTCTGAGGTGCAATCAATCAAAAAGTGATGAAAATAAAACAGGGCAAAAAGATAAACTTCACAATGAATAAAGATATTTACTAACCATGTGGAAATGGTCATGCATCACAGAACCTTGAAAAATGGTTAGTGGAATCCCATTTATATCAAGTACGATGCATTGATAATGATTTTGTTACTGAAAAAAATGGCGTCGGAATCCAACAACGATCGATCGGGGGTGTTCTTCAAAGGTTTCTTACAGAAAATGTTTGGATTTTTATTAAAAGCACGTCTTAGAATCAGGAACACAGACAACACAAGGCAGTAATTATATTTTCTGTAGAAGGTAAATATTTATAAATAAATTTCAATTTGTTTTGCACCATGAATATTCATTCTGCAGCAACCATCACCCGTAACATTGACTGGGCTAAGCCGTAACAGGTGTTACGGGTTACGGCCCCTAATGACAGCCCTGACTACAATTTGGTGAGGTAAATTTCGTCAACACATTCTCAAGAAAAAAATCATCCATTACAGACATTACTCCAAAAACAAAATAGGGATCAAGACAGTACCTAACATGGAGTCATGGAACCAAACACAAAATAAACACCAACATTTAATTTATCTCCTTAAAGTTTTCCATAAGGTTAATCCAATGTCCTTAAAAGTATGTCAAGTTTCCCAACTTACTTGTGTGTATGAAATTCGACATTTCATTCCAGTTATATCATCCTCTATATTCAAAGAATCTTCATTATCAAGGCTGTCCTTTAATAAAACCAAAACATCAAATGAAAATGTTATTATGATTATCATTCAAAAATAATAATGTATTTTTTAGTATTCTGAAAAAATATTTTATACATTATTACAAACCATCATCAATGATATGACATAATTTGGAGTGATGGCCATAATCATTTAGTAAATTTTCAGCTCCGACTATTGCATTTCTAGCTTTTTGATTGGCTAAAAAACTCCGACTATGAGGCAATAGTCGAAGTTTTACGTCATATGGAAAATAGTGCGCCAAGATGCTCTTTCCGGACGCTTTGTAAAATCGTGGAAATAAAAATCGGCGGCAAAACCTGGTTTGAGAATTTACTAAAACATTATTATTCCATTCGCCCTTGTTGGATATGAAGTGAAGTGATTATAACCAACTCGCGCCACGTGCTCGTTGGTTATTTTATCACTTCATATCCAACTCGGGCTCATGGAATAATTGTTATATATCATAGTTAACATCTTCAGTAAATCAGTACCATCTTCATTGACAACCAGTGAAACAGGCTACTAAGGGTGCATTCAATTAATCATATTCCGGAATCGGAATACATGGAATAGAAGTTAGAAATCCTTTGTTTTTAAGGACATTCACATGAAACTTGTCAAACACTTGCTTAAATGCTATTTTAAACATATCTTTATCATCCTTGTTGCCTCAAAATGCCAGACATACCGTTTTCAATCATCACTTCACGTATTCTTATTCCGGAATAGGGTCAATCGAACGTGCCCTAAATAGTGACATACAGTCTCTGATTAAGTTGGTTTTATCACTGTCAACCTCTGATAATAATTAAGCGACATAATTATTTTTAAGTGACATCTTTCAGCCTAAAAACTTACTCTTTCATCGTGATTGTTTAAATCATAACTTTCATTATCTCTTGATGGAGAATCACAAAATGTATCTTCCTCTTGTTCAAGCAACTGCAGTAATTTGCTCTTTTTCAATGATAGGAGACTTTCTGAGGGAAAAAAATTACAATTTTTTTCTATTATTAACATTAATATTAATATTATTATAATTTATTATCCTTGTTATGGCCACCTTATTTGAAATCTATGCAGTTTTAGCAGCATATCCAGATCTATTTATAATTCAAGGATATGTTGTGACCATTTTATGCATACTGCGGAAAGAATGCCATCATGGTTACACTAGGCTAAGGCTTGAAACCTGAAGAGGCCAAGTTCTGATCCCACTAAAAGCAAAAAAACTGACAGCTGTTGTTGCTCCATGGCTTTTGTAACTTGATAGGGTAGTTACTATAACCAGTGGCTAATCTTGCAAGTACACTGTAGCATGCTTGCCTGCCTCCTGATATTCTCAGATATATAATACATGTAAGTCTATTAATTTGTTTATTGTTGACATGCACATATGGTTCCCATGTTCCTTTCCAAAATACCAATACACTGCATGATTGTACATTATTTTCCCACTGCAGTTCTTACATTATGCACTGTCAGACATTCCAACCCACCCGATTTGATTGGGGAGTCTACCGATTTGATGTGTTGCCTCCCGCTCTCCCGATTCTTATCAGATTATTCTGATTTATCATGAAGTTCTAAAAACAAGGGAAAGAAATTGCTTATCTTGGGTATTTTTTTGCGATCTGAGAGTAAAAAGTTACATATTTCACTTTCTTATCCTATAATGTCTCACCCAGTCTCTCCATTGAACCCCCCCCCCCCCCCCCCATGCAAACTCATAAGGCCAGTGCCTCCATAGCTGGTGGTAGTGTTGGGGAGGGGCACTGTGAAATATTGCCCTTCCCCATTCTCCATGCAGCTTTGTCACTTGTTAATTTGCCTCTTGCGTCAGCTATGCAGGCTACAAAAATAATAATAAAATCTGACCTGCTAATCGCCCTTTCTTGCAGTCGGAGACTGAATTACTAAGGGTGCAGCTCGATGAGGTCGGACTGAAGGAGCTGTGCTGCCGGCTAGGCGCTCGGCCCCTGAAAACGACCCATGTATGACCTCGGAGCACAGTACCACAGCCTGATGGAATAGGCCGGGAGTCGATTTTGAGGAGGGAGGAAAACCGGAGTACCCGGAAAAAACCCTCAGAGTCAGATTGAGATCGACTGAAACTCAGGCCACATACACGTACGACCCGAGCCAGAGTTGAACCCCGGTCACAGAGGTGGGAGGAACGGTTGATGACCACTAAACCACCCTGACTCCCCAAAAATGGCAGACAAGTATTGGCAAGAATAAAGGTCTTACAGAATACTACAAAAATGATGTCAAAATGCAGGAAATGCCACTTGAGAGAAACTAAATTTGCAAAATTTCCTTGGAGGATACCCCTAGACCCCCCTACAGGCTTGTGCCGTCAGTGCTAAAAACTACTCCCTATTTTCCTGCAAAAGGGGTTGGAAAGTCTGCACTGTGCTGGGATACTTTTAATAAAAAGGCAATATATTGGCTTCATGTCATTTGGAGATCTATCATCATCATACTTCAACAGTGTGCAACACTTGGGTACCTTCAGATACATGAATAAGTTCAACGAGATCATCTCTTAGCTTCACGAGATCATCCTGCCCTTCGTCACCAGTACTTTGCAAGACAGCCTGAATCTGTAAGAACTGGAATGCAACATCATATTTATTGTTATATTTTATTACAATGTATGCATCTGTTAAAATATTTTTGCCAAGAAAAAATCACATTAACCCATTGATACCTCTAACGCCCTAGGATACCCCAAGTTGACAAGTATTTAAAATCGTTTGGCATTAGACAGAGTAAAATCTGTTAAGTCTCTCTCCCAGGGGTCAATAGCCTGAGGTTAAACTTAAAATTCTAACTTGAGTGGCAATCTATTTGAGCCAAATTTACCTACCACAAGAGGAAAGCCCTTCAACTAATTATTACTATTGCTAGTGCTTGTTGCCAATATAACAAGCACTCTGATGGGCTAAGTGCTAGGGTTTTATTCTTCAATAATGCGCACAGAATGAATGATTAAGAATTAAGCAAATTAAGGTAATCAGAACACTAAATAGGCACCTTCCTCTTTGTAGTCATTTACATTTGTTTGGCCACTGATTCTTGACAGACTATGAGAACATGGACGAAATATACCTTTAAGCAAATTGAGATTGTTATATTTGTCTTGAAAACAAATGCATTTTTTGACAGAATACACCAAGTTCGAGAGACCCTGTAGCTTTCCAGAGAGCGTCTGGAAAGCTACGGCATTACACCGAAACACCATCACCCCACCATACATTGAATACTAACCAACAAAGGTTGGATTTTGAGATCATATCATTTTAGGATTAATTGTATTCAATATATGGTGAGGTCATACATGGTCTTTCGGTGTTTCACTGTTTCGTGGTTTAGTAGATGATAAGACAATGAACCTAGCCCTGATAACAAAGGAAGCTACAGGTAATAGGGACCAGTGAAAATAGCAGTCTGGAATCGGCAGGTATATTTTGCAGGTTGAAATATTTAATTATAACTGGAAAACCACTGGCACGTAAAAGATAGGTAAAGCGATAGATTTACTGTGACTGTTACATGACGCTGTTTATGATAGACGGTATATACTTGTGAAAGGGTGAAGTTGCACGTGTTTTTACCATGTGAAAGACCCCAACTACTTTATGTAAGAACCCATGATGAGCATATGGGTTATTAACTATTTTTAGTGCCAGAGGTTTTCCAGTTGTACTTAAATTGCAGCCTGCAACCTGCAACCTGCAAAACATACTTGCCGGTCTGGAATAAGTACAGGATTACTAGAAAGTGCATGAATGTGACTTGTTTGGTCTTTGCAGGAAAATATCTGACCTTGGTCTTGCTGTATTGACCTTGCTACCACTTGGTCAATATGGCAAGGCCTCAGTTGTGGATAATCCACAACTGAGATTTTTCCTGCAAGTAGACTAGTTATTAAAAATTCAAAGTTTAATTTGTGAAGACAACGATTTATGTAAATACTTCAAATATTTAATCTGAGCTGTGCAGCAATATGGTGTACGCCTATCCCGTTCTTACCGATTATTCCAGATGAAATTAAAGCAAGTATAATGAAACAGCAATCAAGAGTGTGGCAAATTTTGGTCGCATTGTCTATGCAAATATTTATCGTACGGAAACAGACTTGTAAATTAAATTTACGATATTTTAGACGATACCCCCATGAATACAACTTACTTGCTCTTTATATTGTTCCAAATTTTTTTGAAGTAGTTCTTCATCCATTTAACTAACCCATACAGCTGTTCCTTGAATCTTGCAAATTCTCGTCAGGCGTTCCAATAAGGTGCTTGACTTGCGCGCTCGGTCACTGGTACCCAGTACCAGACGCGCTCGCTCTCTGTGTTTCAGACCTCTCTCTCCGGAGCCCACATTTTCTCGTACATCTCTCCGTCCAAATCGTCCATACTTAGAACATCTTTCCCGCCAAGTATTTCAATCAACGCACATGGTCTCGGTTTACGTCACACATGTATAAATTTAACAAGAGAAAAAAAAAAGGACATTATGGCTCTTGAAGAAACCGATTCCCGGTATGTTGGGATGCTAGCTGGTTCGTCGCAAGCGTTGGAAAAAATCATCGCCGAATTTACTTCCCAAATTCTCAGTTTTCAATAATCAAGCATTTTCGGAAATTTGCTTGGAAGTGCAATGCAACATACGTATTTTCATGATAATTTTGCTAAAAATATAGGGTCATACTTTCATATCTCAATGGGGGCCTCATTTCCTGTTTATCACTAAATATTGAATCTCGGCTGTCGAAATAGCATCAAATTTTATTTGCAGCTAGAACCGGAGAAGGAATCGGGGTTTATCTCGTATTTACATCAGAATCCCACCCACAAATTTCTTTCCTGTTCGTTCTTAGAATCATAGGTCTAACGGCGTTGGTTATTTAACAAAAGAGGTCCATAAAGTTTAAGATGGCAAACGAAAAAAAAAAACGAGAAACCATATCATTCTAAACCTTGCTTTCATCTTTATACGACTTCTTATACAGTTGCCAGCGCAAGAATCTCAGTAGCCCATTGCGCTCGCCGTTTAACTTGCTTAAGTAAGAAAAGCCAGTCACATACGGAAACTACTTGACTAAAGTAAGCCTGCCTTTTCTACGGTAAAATATTTAAAACATAACCGAAAACTAATACTGAAAAGAACCAGGACTATCTCCCCCTTCCCTCCCCGGGAAATATGCTCCCTTCAGGTCTACTTGCGGTACGGATGTCTTTATAACAGTTCTTTTCAGAAAAGGTCATTATTTGTGGTGTTTTGTGCCTGCATACCTGAACTTTACTTGAAACGGTGATGAAAGAATAACTAAAGCGTTTTAATAAGTGGGAACGATATTAGGAGTTATTTACGAATCTATTTTCTATTTTCAGAAATGAAACTTTGTATTAAGGGAGCAGTGTCACGCCATTTTTGTCAAACTTTTAAGTACTAAAAGACGTCATTAGTGAAGACCGAAAAATAATGTTGCAGTTTTGTTGCCAATAACCATTAAAGTGCACTGAACTCGCGGCTTAAAGTATTCTTTCTTGTTTCCAGCCAAGGATGGAGAGGACGTAAATGGATTGAAATTTGAAAAAAAAAGCCGATTCACGGCGTATTAAGAAAGTCGCCAAAGATTAATACGAATAGCTCTTTGTGTCATAAATATATTGTATATTTTGTCAGTGGGTTGTCATGAGTCATGATGTACGTGTGACTGAGCTAATGTACTAATTTAGATTTTGACCTAAAAACAGCGAATTTAGCATAACAGTGCCTCTGTAAACAGCTTCTATTCGAACTTTCTACTCCCATTTTTGTAGTAAGGCTAGCGGAATTTTTTGAGCTGGTGAAGAAGAAAGGAAACTAAACAGGTGTCGGACACTTTGGCCGAGCCACGTTGTACCGTTTCGCAGACGTCACATTTTCGAAAGAGAGAAAGACAGCCTTTCTCAGGTATCGGCATTCATTCCAAATTGGACTGGCGTGATGCGAGTGTTCTTTCGTCATTCACAAATGCCTTTCTTGGCCATGTTTTTATACTAGAGACGCAGAATCCGTCCATACGAATTATGCGTCTCTCATCTTATTCGTCTAGGGTAAAGACGGGACGAACCATAAAAGACGCATAATCCGTCTGGGATAAACTTGGGCAAAACATTTTTTCTGCGTCTGGACGAACTATCCACTTTTTTTTCGTCTTCCAAGACGCACTAAACTGGAAAGTTCCGTACAGACGCATAATGCGTCCCGTGCCCTTTCTTATACTAGACGAATTTAACAGACGCAGAAGAAATGTTTGCCCAAGTTCGTACCAGACTGCGAATTATGCGTCCTAGTATAAAAACGGCCCTTAGCTTTCGATTGCTTGCTTCTTATAAGCGCACTGGCAAACTCTTCGAAGTTCCGAAGAAATGATCAATACAATCAGTTGTCTGATTGCATCACGATCAAACAATTATTGAGCTTTTCTGTGGTAATCGTAACAAGCATAAAACTAAGAAGATGTCGTCATTTGTTTATAAAACCGATGAAATACAATATCTGGATAATAGTTGTAATAATTTTCGTCATCATTACAACATCGTTACACTTTATGTACGTAATTCGTAATTGGTAAAGACGTTGCTGGGACAAAATGACATCACTTTTACCCCACACTGGCTACATTTAAAAAAAATGTGATTATTTTTGATCATTTTCTTTCCATCAAACTTATTTTGTTCAATATCCGTTGAAAAAAAATAGTCCCATTTAGAGCAACCGCAAGCTCTCCCGTCCAAATTATAGAAAAAACGTACGCACATTTCCGGCGTTTTTGCCCTGGTTCTCAGAAAAGTAATCTTGAAAAGGTGGACAAGCTAATTTTGAAATTTTAGTGAGGAAAAAACACCGATAGTCGATTTAATTTCGAATATATCAAGGTACAGGGTAAACAATGAAACCATAATTAAAAAAAACGTTTGTCTATTTCTGATGGAAATGACAAGTTCCACTTAAGTGCAGTCAGTTTCTTTTTTTATCAATTGCAGCGATTACAAAGGGCTTAGCCTTAAAGTGAATGTCATCTTTTTTATACACCCGGTTGACAGACCTGGCCAAGTTGAAGTCTTTTGTCATCATATTGCGGCGTATTAATTTAAAAAGCCCGCGTCACGGCAACGACAAATATTTGTTAATAGAAAACTCATCTTATTTTTCCCTTGTTCAAATCTGCGTGGGCACACAGCCAAAATCAAACAAAATCAATATCTCCATTTTTCAACTGGCTAAATAAATATCTCGAGTTCACAGCCCCTTGCGCAAGTTGGGCGCTCCATTTTTCATTTTTCATTTTTGAAAGAAAAGTGTTTTATAAATTTATTCGCGCAGCTCATTTGAGGCTTCCACTTATTGCACGTAAATTTTACAACTTGTATTCAATTTAATCTTGAGTCAAATTTTATCAATAAATGCACATTTTGTCAGCACGACAATGTAACTTATGTCCGGTTCGTAATTAGTTGTCTGACGTAAGTGGGACAGGTTTTCCCTTTCTTTTCCTATTTTTATTTTGGACTTGACCTTTTCAAATCAAAATTTGATATGCGAGAGGGACTTCGTTTTCCTCAGGAACACGGAATCGGTCCTATAGTACAGTAGATAAATTGATTTGTTCTTGTTGCCGTGGCAACAGTGACGTAAAGCCGTCACACATCAGAAATCAAACTATACATTCTGTATGGTACATACTGAGATACCATGTACTTTGAACTGCGGATTACATGAAATGATTTTAGTTCAGAATGGTTACTGAAGCAACTTACACAGTTGCAATGGAGTCTAAAATATATTTAACCATTATCCTGCTCAATGTTGCGGAATATCGACATTTGGGTTGGCTAAAATCAGACGATTGCACAATTTTCTACGTTTAACGGAAAAAAAGCTGGAAAAACTACCATTTTTCTCCGCGACACACAAAATTACGTATATTTAACAATTAGACCCGTAGCCCGCAAGGGCTTCGCCTCATGGGTTATTGACCCGTGGCCCTTGAGGACGAAGGGTCTAGTTGTTTTAGTATCACCCAACTTGTCGGACAGAAAAGGCAATAATAAAGTTAGCAAATGCAAGTTGAAGAAATATTTATTTGGGAATAACACGAAAGAAAGCGTCACGGTTTTCGCTACTCGAGGACTATTATTAATAGTCCTCTAGTAGCGTAGCCAATCAAAATGCAGGATTTGTATTAGTCCACTAGTTGGTGATACCAAAGGATATTCGCAGTTTGAGTATAGCCAATCATAGCGCGCGTTCAACTGTATCTACTGTTTTAGTATTTACTAATGGTGGATATGTCAGATATGTCATATACTTGACTTCTTACGGGATAGCTGATAACTCACGGTCTATCCTGGGGTCTTAGGCATTTTCCCACTTTCTTATATCTCATTTCAGAGCTCCTGCCCATATGAAGCCGTTATGTAAATTTTACACTGAAATGAAATTCGAGAGAAAAATTAACCGCGAGCATTTTCTCTTGGGGGTAATTTTTCATTTACTGATATTATGATTTGTAAATCGGATACAACATTGTCAACTTCAGAGCCCATGTCAACTTACATTACACAGCCAAGTCACTGAGTTATCTTTATTTTAATGTCGCCATACTTTACATTAGTCAGATCATGTTCTGTGTAATCCCCATGAAAAAAATCGGTAGAGGACCAGGTGCAAACTTCATGAGAATGAGCTTGTTTATTATAACTTCATGTGAAACAAATACTGGCCAATACCGGACCGTCAACTTTTAACTATGATCACTAATGTCTGTTCTACGTCACAGACAACACTCCAAATAATGTTTTCATGGCATTGCGGTCCATTCAGTTTGTTTGGAATTTTTCTCGTGGAAATGTCACAAGAGCTGAACGGAATAAGAAATAAAACCTAAATGCAAAATAATTACGGTTACGCTCACGCGTATAGGTCAAACATCATGAACATTTAATGAGCTAATATCACAGCCATCATTCTTCGGTGATTCTTTCCGCTTCTTAATTAAAATTCTCCAGGACTGTTTTTGGGTTCCAGTTATTGAGGGGAACAAAGAAAAGATGCAAATAATTTTGAGTTAAATAAAAAGTGTTAATTTCTGCCTATGTTTAAAGCGCCTTCATAAACATCTCGGAAGCCGTTTGATGCATCGGCAGTCTGATATAAGGCAAACAGTAGATTTCATCGTTGCTCGGTTTTGGAGATTCCGATTTCGTTATGAGACCCTTTGGATTTAAATTAAAGTAACCAAGCATTTAGGCTTTTAGTGAAAAAATGATGAATGATGAATAGTTTATCATTGTTGTAAACTTTTCACCATGACCTGTGCAAAGCCGGGAAATCAAAGATTAGCACACTGATTCTGTCACTCCATTTCACTTTTCAGTGTTCTCGTGTCAGGCTTTGAATTTTTATTTTAAAGTCTCTATAAACGACATTACCTATTTCAATTTAAAATCTTGAATATTGGATATAGATCAGTTGTACTTCAGATTCACTTAATACCTATTCCATCAATAGTCTCTACTGGAATAAATACACTTGGGAATTCATCATATATGAACTTTAATGAGTCCCAGACACTTTTAGTATATGATTAAGTGAGTGAAGTCTTTATTTGAAGGCAGCTGTAACAGCTGAACTTGGCTAAAAAAAAAACTGAGGCCCTCAAAAATTGGCCAAGTGAACCATCCAAGTGCTCTTCGTGATTAGATTCGATGCAAATGACATCAGTTCAAAAATCGAGATAAAGTAAAGTGACTTGAGTGTTGTTTGTGCTAATGTCAGACAGTGAAAACTATTAATATCCATCCAGTATCCACTTGTCCCCAAGAGCTTCATCTAGTATGGGGCTTACGTTGGTTCACTACGCACTGTTCAAGGTATTTCATAGGTACTTTATCCCGGTCTATAAAAAAAAAATTAGGACCCTCCCCCGTATACCACATTCATTCGTGTCAACAAGGACACGATGTTAGCTGGTAAGTTGTGCATTTTGAAGCCGATGTAAGCTCACGCTTTCGCATGCAAAAATCCGCAAACAGGAAAAATAATTTAATTGTTGTTTTTCCGCCTTCTTTGGTTGTCATTGTTCTAAAATGACAGGAGGCCTTTTATTTACGAGGGCAGCAACCGCAATTACCGCATTCTTTTCCCAAATCACACCAGTTTCCCAGGAGACAACAAGAGCCTAGAATTAACTTGATTTAATGGGAAATTTTGCGAATTTCGTCCTTCCGTATCAACACTATATTATGTATACTGATATCTTTAAGAAACAAATTTTTTGATTACTGAAATATTTCTCAGAGATCTTATACTTATTTTAACCGCAGGCCGATATGTATATCTTGCTTTGATGACGAAATTAGAGTAGAGTGAAAATAATAACGCAATCATGCAGCTTACACGCTCTTCAACAGTGCCAAGAAAGAAAAAACTGAAAGCGAAGTCGCCCCTGGGTTATTCTTTTTTGCCATTATTTTGTAATAAATGTGGCTTTAAGAGATCCGCTTGTATGCAAATAAGCTTTTGGTAAAGCCCCAAAAGGCTTACGGTTTCGCTTGTTATGGCCGCTGCGAAACCGAAAAAAGGGCCACGGTAAACTAGGTTTCGTGGAAGAGTGTGCTGATATTGTGCATGGGGCTTTTCGATTGTGGGAGATTCAGAAAAGTGTTTTGACGCTTGGCAATATTCGACAGAACGTGTCCAGAGGTAATCGATGATCTTTTGCTCTGACTGCCCCACGTGCATATATTATGCTAATTTATTTATTTTCCCGTCGTGCCACGCGTGTCTACGGTGACAGGGTCTTCTCGTTCGAATGTTTGAAAATGGTCGAGTGAAATTTCGGCGATGTATTCTTACCTCCCCCTCCTTTTTCTTTCCCTCTTATCAGCCCAGGGAAGTCTAAACATAGGAGGTAAGTACCTAATAATTTAGTACCTTTCTTGTGTAATTCCAGAGGCTGTATCCTAAACTGGTACCGACAGGGAAATTTTGCAGGTACATCAGATACACGCATGGTTTATCTGAAGGCAAGACCTTCTGAACAGCAAACTTAAATACTGTGGAAAATTGTCATATTTTATAGATTTTAACGTGAGAACCTTATCGTGATCTTGTTCGAAAATCACAAGTTTGCCCTGATGTTGGTTTTTTGAGCGATTTTCTCGCGACAAAATGCGTTGAAATTTGTCAAGTTCTAATATTTAGCTTAACCGATTTTAACGTGAAGGCTGCGAGAGGGTTGTTTACAATCGGGAATTGCATTATTTATCGTGAGATTTTTTTGCTGGGAATTTTCTTTTAAATAGATTGAATGTTACAGGAAGGTCGTGCTTTCTGTAGTTTTCGCCGTCTCAAGAAAAAGGGTTTTATTTTCATGATTGACCCCTAACAAATTTTCCGTGTTCGACTCACACGCATCGCCGCCCTTGGAATTATTCAGATTGCTCGCATGGAAAAGCTGAAGGTCCACTGGGATTTCTGATTCTTTCACCAAGATAAAATTCCTTTGAGGCCTGGTTATTTTGCAAATAATGTGCTTTGTACTCAAAGTCTACGCGGTCTCGAAAAGAGGTTGTTTCAAATTTATAAAAGCGAAGTTAAATATCAAAGATGGCGATTCGTTAAGAATTTCAGTTTCTCTACGGTTCGGTTGTCTTTTAATATAAAGAGTTTAATCACAAAAGCGAAATTATTCAGTTAAAAGGTGAGAGGGAGTTGGAAAAAACTGTTAACTAAAGGAACCCAGTTTTACGTACCAAGTTTTAAGAACTGATTTAATTAGTCCACCTTGACGAAGTTTAAGATTGAATTTTTTTAATTTTATTTTCAGGCGTAGGACGGAAGGGGTCTGCCTTTGAGGATGTTGTAGTGACTGATGGAGATGAGCTGCACAAGGTTTTCGATCGTACAAAATATGATCCGACTAAAGCGACAAAACTGAACGATGATAAAGAAGTGGATCTTGATAGTTCACGTCGCGGGGACTCAAGCTATAATAGGAAGCATAAATCACATCTAGAAGAAGATGGAGCGGACAGTAGCAAGAGACAAAGCGATGATGGTGAAACAATTACAGACTCCGAAAAAGAATCTAAAAATACTAAGAGAAAGTTGAAACTGCATGATACAGCGTCAAATCGAAATTATGAATTAAAAGGGCGATTAAATATTGATTCCGATGGAAGTAAAGATCAGAGACATAAAACAGGGGACAGAGTTACAAAACTGAGAAATAAGAAAAAGTTAGCTGAACCTGCCGTACACCGTGAGGGGACTAAATTTGAAGCCTCGGTCGGCCATAAATCACCTAGCGTTCCCGATTCGAATTCATCTTCATCAACACCCCCGCCTTACATCCTGAAGGTGAAAAATACAGCAGCCGGACGGGAGATGGACGACATTTATTTTTTATGTGAGTGTTTTCTTTTGATTTTATTTTTAATTTGTTCGTCACAAATGGCCCTATATGCTATTTTAATTTTTTTAAGACGTCCAGCGGAAGATATCTCGTTGGGATTTTAACTTTTCACTTGGGATTTAAAATGTCAATACTCAAATTTGGGAGTACGGGCTTCAGATTCCAACCTTTGATTGTTTCCATGACAAAGGGAGAGGTGTAGAAGAAGACGATGTTCGTTACATGCTTTCATTTTAAGAAAGGAAGTGTAAGTTCACTCGATCGTAACCAAACATTAAGGGTATTGAGGGTGAAATTTAGCTTGTCACTTTTTGTCATGCGATATCATAACCGTATTTCCATTTCGGTAATATTCCTTATTCGATGAAGTGATTTGATGGGTTTTCAACTATAGGATATTTTCCAATTTTGATATTTTCAATGTAATTATCGGTTGATATCAGTGGTACTTTTCTTCCGTGGCAAAGTTTGCCTTGAAGTAACATTAAGACCCCCTCGATTGTGGCATTCAAGATTTATGCACACTCTTCGGGTCGGTACGAGTCTTAAAATCAAACGCTTTTGGAGGAATTTATTCTGATACAAATTATATTAAAATGGTGCGGAATGCCATTTTCTGATACATCAAACGCATTTTTTTCGGCATGATCTGGCCTAAGCATTTTAGAGGAAAACGTGATGTTGGCGGCATTTATTTTAGTAGGGAATGAACAAGCACTGGCCGAAAGATAAAGTGTAATTTATCGCAACTGTCTTGATCTCAGAAGTCGGAATTTGGCTTCCTTTTTACGTCAGTTTTGTGTATTTTATTAGTATTGTGTACTCCAAACTGCGATATCTGTCGCGGATTGTTTAATTGTGGCAATCGGAGCAGCTCCCCAAAATTTAAATTGTCCACAAGGTGTTTTTTTTTTAAATCCCGTGTAACCTTTTTATTATATGCAAAGACCTCGGGATTGGTTTTTGATCCGATCTTCACTTTTTCTTAATTGTACGAAAAATTATTTCGGCATTGCACAAGGAAGTAAATATTGGGGTTGTCCGTGCTATTATATTTCACTCCGGTCAGGAAATGACATGTTCAGAGGATTTAAGTCTGATCGGCTACCATAACAATATAATCTGTTGAAGCTTAAATTATGTGAATTTCTTTCATTGCAAGGTTTCACACCTTAGAAATTTTTTCAACAGAATGGAAATTCAACACTCTTTTTGTTTTGTCTCTTCAATGCAATATGGTATTTCAATTCAGGTTGATTACAAATTATTCAGTTCCTTGTTTTGTGATCACCTCATTTCCCAAATACTAAAACATTTGGCAGACTCTGGTTTTGTATTGTTTTAGCAGATGTTTTCACCACTTTTTTTAGTATTAAGTTAAAACTTCATTTTGGAGGTGTTGAGTCCTAATCCGGCCAGTGACAATTATTTGAGGGCAAGGTATCAGGAATAGCCAAATGTCCTGCATTTTCCTGGGCAAATTCTGTAAAACTGTGCCACTTTTTCCTGGAGCAATACTGCTGACTTGTTACATCGGCACCTTGATCGAAACAAAACATTCCCACATCTCATCCATTCACCGTCTTTGTAGAAGATTATTCCAGCCATCCACAGGAATACACAGAAATACAAAATTCAAAAATTGAAGACAACAGGATTTCTGTAGAGGGAACAGGGGCCACAGAGGGGGAGGGGCTGGGAGGGCTATTTTGTTCCCCTCCCCCCCCCACTTTTTTCCTATGGTGTTATTTTCTCTACCAGGCAGTCTTACCTGTCAACTGGAGGAATCCTAGGGCATTTGAGGTGTCAGTAAGTTAAGCAGTAGAAAACTTTGTCCCCGCCATTAGGAATACACAGTTTTTCCTGATGTTAGCCCTTTTTTTTTTTTTTTCAAATATTTTGTTATTTGAGACTTGTTGGGAGCTTTACTTTATTAAAGTGTCCAGTTGTTCTAGCGCTGGAGCACTAATTGGGGACACTGTAAACTGAAATGAACAAATTAACGTCAATCAAATCAACTGTTGGTTTTCGAGGAGAGGGGAAAACCTGGAGGAAAAACCTCTTGTAGTAGCGTAGAGAACCAACAAACTCAACGTACATATGACGCTTGGGCCACGTTAAATTTCATAAGTTCGCTTCAAACTTGGGAATTTTAATACGTAACTGTTAATCAAATGGCAAACTTTGAAACAAACTTGGGAATATCTTGCCGAACTTCGTGGGAATCTGGCGAAGTAATTTCACCATTGCTCTCGGTTGTTGTTTTGAAATGAGTGCCTTCACCGTGCAAGGAAAGGAAATTCCAAGTTTTGTTAGGCAGAAAATTATTGAAAGCTGATTAGAATGGAAAGGACCATCTCAAATAGGACAGGAACTGAGACTTCCCAAAGAAACCATTGCCAAAATTGTTGATATTTTTGTGCGCAGAGGCTGAAGACAACAAATGAAGAAATATCACTCAGTCAGCGCGTGCTGAATGATGTGAATAATTATATGGAGTGTTGTAAAACTACTAACCCCAGCATTTACAGCAGTGAAATCCAAAACAAACTGGAAAAGAATATATATAAACGTTCCAGTGTTTGCCCGAAAATGTCCTGTCGCATGCATCGATCAGCTGCAGCATAACACTAGATCTTGGTTTATGTTCTTTCAAGAAATTCAGCATTATTCCACAGGAATCACTGACTCTTAATTAATTAATTAAAAATGAAAATATATTTTTCCAGTATTTAGCAGCTTGCGCGGACAACGCATTTTTGTGACGAGTGTTCAGTGTGCATTCTCATGAAGCTCGGCGCGAAATTCCCAAGTTTGTTTCAAAGGTCGCCACTCGATTGACAGTTACATAATGAAACTCCCAAGGTTGAAGCGAACTTATGAAATTTACAACGAACTGTGCAAATCGCCTGTCAAAAGATTTGTGAAATGCACTGTAATTTAGTGGAAACTTTTCTTTCAGTTTATTTACAGATCACAAAGGTTCACACAAGATTCTTTGCTTAGACTTTTCAGTTATGTTTTTTGTTTCCATTTTGCATAAAATTAGATCGTTAAGGCTTTCTTGATGGGGAAAACTCAAACCTTGGGTGGTATTTAATTGCAGATTAGTGTAATCTGCTTTTTGAACAACTGAGCCCTGGAGAATAATAAGAGTCCAGAGATTGAGTACAGTACCGTACAAGAGTAAGTTGGTAGTCTTCGATCCTCGCAAGAATCGAGGATCAATCATCGAGTCAATCAAGACTCGAAACAGACTGTCAACTTACTTTTGCACTGCACTGTATGTGAAAATTAACAACTTCTACCTTATATATGTACTTCCAAATTTTGTGATTGCAACATTTTCCTTGTGAGGGTTTTTCTTCCATTTTTGTCCAAAGGGTATATCTGCCTTGGTATATTGAATCTGAATGATGGGTTTTAATGGCTTTAAATATTTTCTTCTCCAGTTATAGTTATTGGGTGTAGCGTGGCCGGAATTGCTGGACTGGCATTAGCAGGATACTGCTGGTACAAGTAAGTCAATTCTATTCATTTGGTGTTCAATTATCATTCCAGTTACATTTTTGATGCACTGTCTACATTGTATAGCAACACAATTACTTTCAGTGACCCTGATTAAAACCATGTGTCGGCAATGAATGTTGCATAAATTTTGCATAAAGTTCCCTTTTTGAGTGTTGAAACTTGCTTGTGAAAGCTGATAATCATTTTAGTCTCTGAGTACAAGAGCATTTATAAAGTGAAAACCCATAAGCAGTGAATGTTGCTTTAGGTGATATGTGAAGAAAGTTGCCATGTGTGATAAGTGAAATTCAGGCAATTGAATGGCTTTTAGAGATTTTTGCAGGCCTTCAAGTTCAGGTTTAATAATGTGGGTTTTGCAATTTCAAAAAACAACTTAAAAGTCTGTTTGTATAGGGAACCTCTGATCACTGAAATTCAAAGGTCTTGTGCTTCAGTGACTTTTCATTTTATTTTACACTTTTGACTCTACAAAATAATAAGATGTCTACCTGGGTACAAATTGTAGATTTTGTATCAGTGATTGCACGAGACAGCTCTGAGCTGAGTTGAAGTTGCCAATTACCAATTTACCAATTTATTAATAGATAAACAACAACAACTGTACAATATTTGTTACCCACAGTTAGCATAGCTATTCGAGGTGGGTAACAATTAACAATAAATTTTGATTTTGACAAGGTCTTGCAAGGTCTTGTTTAATAATATTATTTTGTGTTTTTGTCTTGGTAGGTTGCACACTACAGCAAAAGCTGTAAGTGAAGCAGAGTATGCAGGTTATGCAGCTGCCAAGCAAGGTCCACAAGGTGGTCAGGTAGGGTTTGTGGTCAGATTCATTGGGCTGTTTTTTTTTTAACCAAGGTCATGTTTTTCAATAGCTTTAACTTTAACTTTAACTTTATTCATTTATATTGCGCAAGTATCAAATTGAAGTTTTCAAATGCGCATCCATTTGTCCTCCAGGCATCGATTGTTCAAAAGGTGGATAATGCTATGCACCGAATGAAATCACTGTCCAGCGGATAGAGTGGTTTTCAATTGAGTGTCGAAAGTAATTAGCGAATTGCTTTGGTTTTGCATTTTCTTCACTCAGTGATTGGTTCAAAGTTCTTGCGCCACTTTTTCAACCAATCAGAAGCGAAACCAAAACCAATTGTGGTTTGCGCATGCACATTTTCCCGCGTTCTGTGTCGGCTACGTGTAATTACTTCGAGTTTTGATTGGTTTACTGGATTGTCTCCGTCGTTTTTGATTGGCCAAAGTAATTACTTTGGTTTTGGTTTTACGACACTCAATTGACAATCGCTCTAAACACTAGCAAAACCAATTATTGAGATATCCAGTGGATAGCGATTTTTACATTGGATAGTGCTATTCACCCTTTAAACAGCTGGGGCCAGGACTTTGTTTATTGGTTTAGATATGGAGAAGGTAGTAAAAAGTTGTCCAGGATTGTAGATAAATGCATTACTCAAAATTTAAACTAGTACCGGTATATGCATTTCAACATATCCTAGAATTGGCCAAAGTAAAAATGACTTAACACGCAGACTTTTGTTATGCACAATGTCATGCATATGGTTCTCATTAATTTTAAGAATATCAATAATTCTGTTTAATTGGAAGACTACAGCTGTACATATACTTGTATGAATGATGTATAATGGAAGAAACACTGTACGTTTGCTAAATATGGAACTTTCACTGCCTGTGTTATGCAAGTCAATCGTGTTTCTGCTACTGTGCGTTTAGTCTTGAGCACTTGCACATTGGAACAGAATGACTTTGGTTGTTTTTTCCAGTACACTTAGTCAATTCCTCAAATGGGAAAAGAATAGAAAGCATGTGCAATATTCTATCCACAAACTGTTTTTTCTTTTGATATTATTGCAGGGAGATCACAAACTTGATTACAGTGCAGAGATCTACCATTACCAACAAACAAAAAGTCAAATTTCAGCCATGGAGAAGTATGTCAACCTTGAACTTTGTGTTTTAGGTTTTATAAAGGAGTACTTCTCATTTATGATTAATTAATTTGGATTACTTGTAGTAGAGTGGATGCTGAACCACTGGGCAAACAGGAGGCTTTTGGGAGATAAACCATTAAACTAGGTTTAAGTGACAAAATGTCCTCTTATAATTCCCAGACTGAAATTATTGTTGGAGTAACTGGCCATCTTGCAATTTGTTGTAACCCTTAACCCATTCACAGGGCTGCAAATAACAGTCGGACATTGACCGACCAAAATTTGCTAAAGGCTGACGAAATCCCAACTGTGATTGACCATTATGTGCAGGCAATTATTTCATCGTGAATCATGTTACAGTAAGAAAAAATAAAAAATCTACCCGGAGGAAATCTTATGGCCTTGTGATTGATCTCAAAGTCTCGAAAGTTTCTGATGTTAGCGTAGTTTTTACCGGATATGCTTTTCAAAATGTAGCGAGGTTATTATTTTTTATTTTTTGCATTGTTTTTTAATCATAACAGTAAAATTTCTCTATGGCACTGGTTGTTTACCATTTACAAGCAGAAACTGGTTGGTACTAGGTTTGTTAATTAAAATGGTAAGCAAACCCTCCCGAATGGGAAATTTAGTTGGGATCGCTGTGTACCAGAATTTTACAAAATTCATTCAAGTTTACTGAGAGAGTCTGGAGGGAGGCAAAATTGTGGAGGAGCGTAAAGATAAAGGTAAAGGTACACCTTATTTAACGTCGCAAGTTCCTTTACTTTCTAGAGAGTACTCTCCCAGGAAGCCGGCGGTGCGCTCATTTTACACCCCTTTCCATCAGTGCTCCGTTTTAAGGGTATTTAAAGCTACTTAGGCTACACTGAAAGGAAAGAAGTCTAAACAAGGATGTGAGATCCAGGGATCGAACTCTGGACCTCTTTCACCAAGGCCGCGCACTAACCAACTGTGTCACCCTTGCTCCTATGAATGCAAATGGTAAACAAGTTTTCCGTTTGGAAATTCTGTTTGGGAATACCAAAAATTAATAGGCTTACCGGTACCATTTACATTCCAACTGAAATTTCCGGATTTTTCGGTAAATGGTAAACAACCACTCAAAGCAACTCACAGAAATTTTGTGCCGGTGTTGTCGTCTCGTTGGAATGCGCCTTATGATAATATTTTATAGAAAACGCAAATCAGTTGGCCCGATCACTAGAATGTAATACCTCAAAATCTAAGTTTAAACGATATATGGCAGAGCCTTTTCTAGGTGATGTTCGACCAAACTTTTGTTTTGTCGGACCAAGAAAGTATCTTAGCAGGGCATATGTCCTTTCAAAAGGAAAAAATTATTTGCAGCCCTGCATTCACACCTCTAACGCCCCCCCCCCATTGACGTGTAAAATTCACTGGTGTTAGACAGAGTAAAATCCATTAACTCTCCCTCACGGGGGTTAATGGGTTAATGGGTACCAGAAACCCATAAGGGTTGAAACGTGCAACGCGCATTCACAGCTTTCGAATATTCAGTGCTAAGTACCATATTTGGAAACCCCTCGCTCCAGTTAATTATTATTTCGCGCGAGAACATTGGTGGTATTGCGTCACGGTGTTCTTGCGAACTGATTGGTTGAATGTTGCTGTCTTGTTGTTCCAAATATGGTACTTAGCAAATTGAATATTCAGAAGCTTGTTTCCCAGCACACAAGGGGCCGTTACACGTTTCAACCCTTCTGGGTTTCTGTGGGTACCCAATTGATGACAAGAATTGTCTGGACAGAGCAAAATCTATCAGTGATATTGGATAAGCACACAGAATGTAGTTATGCACCTTTTTTGAAGCTTTTTTTTTGGATGTGTTAACAGAGCAAGTGGAAGAAAGGGTACTATCAAGGGGGAGACACTTGATGATGAAGACAACAGTGATGAAGGAGATGAGGAAGATTACACTGTCTACGAATGTCATGGACTGGCTCCCGTACGTTTTTGATAAAGTGTTGTTGTGTAAAAATGTATTTACCTGCCAATTGTTCAGGGATTTTCCTGTTTTAATTTCATTTCCTCGAGTAATTGGGTTATTTTAATTTTGTTCTTGTAAAAAATTGGAGCTGGGTTGTCCCAGCACTTTTTGCCATGAGTTTACAAAACGTCATAATTTGCTTCATGTTTTGTTGTTTTTATATGTGTATTCAAAATCCTGGTTAGTTTTTAGGGCCACCAATGCAGTGGGCACAATGGGACTACAGTTTAAGGAAAAGATTTGGTTGGGGTTTGGGGGGGGGGGGGGGGGGTGATCCTTATTTGTCAGGTAACAAAAAAAGAAAGTTTTTCCCCTTGTATTAGAATGACTCAATCATAAGTGTATTTCTGGATTTGCTTTGTCGATAGACCGGTGATATGACAGTTGTCAACCCCTTGTTCAGTGATCAAGAGGTTGTTGGTAGTGATCAGGATGGCAATGGAGACAGGAGTGGTGCAAGCGGTCAAGGATCACCAGTGCCACATCGCCATTCACCTCAAGAATCGTAAAGTAGATGTAATTAAGGCCTGTTCCTACAAGAGATGCAAATGCAGACCCAGAAGAAAAGCACAACAAAATGAAAATAAAAAAATTAAGGATGAATTGGACTGGCACAGGTGCCAGGGAAGAGAAATAATTTTTTTCTGTAATTTTTCAACCCTTAGAGGGGCTATGTCACACAAAATGATGTAAATTTCACGACATTTAAAATGCTCAAAAAGTAGAATGAAACATTGCAATAACCACTTAAAACTGTTGAACAGCATAAAAGAAATACATCAAAAGGAAAGAGAGGCATGGATGAACACAAATGGTCAAGATTGAAATGGATCCATTTGGGTAATGTTGAAAAAAGGTGGCCCAATATTTTTCAGGTGAATGGCAAATGGCCTGGATAAAGGTCGTTTTTGCTCAGAATCATCTTGTTTGTGATGGAATGATAATTTCATCAGTAAAGGAATCCCACAATTCTCGGTTTTCACATGACGTCACGACCGCCATGTTGGTGCCCTAAACAAAGAAAAGGTGGCCATGTTGGTGCCCCGACCAAATCCTCCGGGAATTTAACTCTATTATTATGCAAACGCTTCCTTTTGTTTTCGTTGAAAAACATGGCTGTTGATCACGTGAGTGAAAACCAGCAATACCAATTTAGAGTTTTAAACCGGGAGATTAACTTAAGATTTCCCCTAAACATCCTAAAATAATGTGACATGGCCCCTTTATCATAATTGGTTTGCTTCAAAATACTTCTGCTTTGAATTTGGGCTTTTGCAAATTTTTTTTTAAAGCCAGGGACAAAACTGGCTTTAGCAGTGACAAACATGGCATCATTGTCTAAACAGCTGGAACCAAAGAAAAAGTAATACAGTGATTGTCTTGGCTTGCCAGTATGAGAGCAAATTCAATTTTTTACAAACACCAACCAAAACCAAACAGAGGCAATCGCATTCTATGGCTTGCATTGCATATTTCTTATGTGTCCCTGATGTGCATGTGCGTGTACATGTGCCTACAGCTGTGTTTGTTTGCATCTTTTGTGTGAACAGACCTTACATTTTTAAATTTAAGTTGTTTTATTTTTGATCAGTCATAGTATGGTTAAGTTATTTATGTAAGCATTGTTTTGGTTCTTAAATTCATAAGTTCGCACCCACCTGATCAGAAATGTTTATCGTGCATGTGTAATCCAAAATGTCTTCTGTTTAAGCAGTAGAGGGCTTTTTCTGTGATTACGTACATAGTGTCATCTAAACATGGGGGGAGTTAGGAGAATTCAAGACAGTGATGCAGACCTGAGACGCAGTCGAGGGTTTGCATAACTGTCGAGGCACTGTTAAGACACTGGTTGACATATCACCAATAAACCTCATCTTGTCCAATGACAGGTCAATCAATAATAGTTATTATCATACGCCAACACTTGACCACCCTTTTGGTTGATATGTTTCAAGGATTCACGTCCATTACTGTTCACACCAATCCTATACAAATTCATGTGAAAAAATGTTGGTCTTATTATAATCCACAATTATCCACACTAATTGTTGAGACTCGATACCTGTTTCTCTAACGTTTTATGGGCCCAAACTTTGTAAAATGTTTCAGTGCATATCATACAAAAAGCTGGTCTTTAATTATTGTGATAGCATTCAGTTTTCACAAAGTTGTAGGCCGTGAAACATCTCTGCTTTACAGTTAAACTGTGTCATTTGTCAGCAAAGTTTAAATCACTGAAATTGACACTTGAATGCCTTTGTTTTTTGGCCTCCTCCAGGCAAAATATAGAGTAGCCCTTTATTAACTTTAGCAAGAGTATGAGCAACTTTTAAAATGGAGTTCAAACTACAGATACCAGCATATATTTTATTTCACCTGTGAAGGCTACCGGTGGAGGTAACTTGTTAGATCAAAGTATTCTACGCTGGTGCAAACTAGAGTCGCAAAGCAAGAACGAATTCGTAGTGGTGTTGAACTGAACACTAAATTATCAGCTTCTTTGATGATCCAAAACTCCAGTAAAACCAGATTTTAAGAGATAAAGGAAAAGTCCAAACATTACCGTTTGACTATTTTTTACTTAACACTTCTCAAAACTTCTATTCTTTGACGTTTTGTGGCATAAATTTTAGTAATGTGGCTTCTGTGAAGTCACCTGTAGTGAAACTGTCATAGTAATTTTATGCCTGAGAGCTTTTCAGGAGTTTTTGAGCTCTTTATTCAAACTAATAAAACACCTGTGACACAGGTTGATTATAAGGATACAGAGAGAATTCTATTATGGCGCCTGAAAATGAGTGAAAAGTTTTTTGGCTTAAAAGAATTCTCGCTTACATGTACTAGTGATTTTCAATGTTAAAAACATTAATGGCGCATGATTTTGAAAGGTTTTGTTTAAAAGGCTACAAGAAATTTCTGATTTGGTGGGTGCACAAGGGTTAACGTGATATGAAATGGTTCAGAGTTACTAGGAATGGTCAAAATAACCTAGTTCAAATGAAGGATATCGCAGAAGAACGTTTTATACAAAAAAGAAAATTATTGAAATTTGAAATTATAATTTTTTATATCTGGGTCTTTGGTACAGAGTTTATGTTACATTGGGTTATTCCAGATTGTAAATAAATATTAATCGTAACTTGGTTTTACAAAGTATTTAAGCCTTACAGTCTTCGGTGGCTTTATTCGACGACTGCACTCCAAAAGAAATGATGTTGATAATAATACTCTGGTGTTATTTGTAGTTAGTGTATTTCGAAGACAGAGAGGTCATAATTAATGTGAATTTAATGTGAAGGCCGTGGACTTCAAACAAAATTGCACGCAGGGATGATTTGTTTCTTGGTTACACAGCTACGTATTATGTCTAATTGAGAACTTGTCTCAACTACTAGGGGTTTCCAGGAAGTTCTGTTCGCATGTCCATGAGGGGTTTTTTTTGTATATAGTAAATGTGGAACGTATCTTCAAAGAGGGGGAAATTTAATGCCTTAATTTCACAATTATGAAAATCAACTTGCCCCTTTTTTTCATTTTCAATTCTGTACATAAAGTATGATATCAGAGTTTTTATGGTTTGCTTGGGTGTAATTACGTGATTAGGTGACACCACATGAGAGCTGTGCCTATAAAATGAAGTTTACCAATACGCTGTGGCTATATTACCGGTAACCGGTCAAGGTCTTCAGTAGACTAAATGACCAGCAATGAGACTTCTGTGAAGTAGAGCAACGTAAAACTCATTACAACACGTGACCTTAAGCAGAGTCGAACCAGTTGACGGAATTATTAAGGTATATACCATGTTACCGTTGCTATTATTTGAATGGTAACCGGAGTGCTTTTTAGGCCTAATCTATCAAAAAGTTTTGACTGCCGGTCATTTAGTGTTTTTAACACATTGACCGGTGTGGTCACCGGACATATAGCTTCATCGTTACCAGTAATATTAATTGATATTATGTGGCATGCGTAACATTTTCTATCGATTTCGAGCGGATTTATTTCAGTGTTTAGTCTCCCTTGATGTGCTTTTTCGTATGCAGTGATTGTTGAAATTGGGCTAGCTGTGTGACCAAGCGTAATATGAAGTCATGTCAGTCATGGTGCTTTTCGTGTTGAAAACGAATGATTTGCTATGTAATTGAGTTGTGTATCGTGGCTCGGGCAACTAGGATTTCCGATGAAAAATTTTATTCTTCAAACTATTTTTTTTTTCAAACTAGCAGCGGTTATATTACTTTTGTTCAAAGCGCACCTCTATGAACGTGGCAGGTGTAATCGGGGATTTGCGTTGTGGGGTGGGGAGGGCAGCGAGAACATGGAAGCAAAATGGCCAGCGGTGACGCTGGCTAATCTCGCCTTTCTTCACGTCATTGGGTCACGCAGATCAATGTCAGGGAAGTGGGCCACACGTTTTACCGGTTGGGGTGATGCGAACAATTGTGTAATCGTGTATTTACTGAATTTCTTTAATCATACTTTCTACTTGACCTAGACCTTCAAAGTGATGTATCTTTATCGTGAGAGCTAGTGAATAAACGTGGAAATAAACTTCTTTGTGATATTGTTGGACATGATCTCCAACTGCCGGGAATTCGGCTCAAGGGAAATTCATGCAGCCGCAAGTAAGCGCGGGGAAATACCTTCCGACAAGCGAGTTTCAAATTGTTCCAGGTTCTGATTAATTGGTCGCTTGTGTACAGCTGCACACAGGCTAATTGATTGACTGGAGCGCGATTTTTTGGTCAGCAACTTCGTCATTGATGCAGTTCGTACACCCAAGAGTAAGATTAACCAAACTTGGCCTAGTCCAAATCAGCGTCAGCAAAGTTCTGAACCAAGTTTGGCGGGAAAATAAAGGGTAGGCTAAATGTTGTACCCAATTCACACGACGTTTTCTTCCAGGTATTTCCATATCATGTTAATGAGAATGCTACATTATAATGCAAATATAATGCACAAAGAATCTTGAGCTCGGGAGATTAGCAGGGTACAGACGACACTGAGTTAGCCAATTTGGTCTATTGTTTAATTTCCCGCAAAACTTGGTTTAAAATTTGACACTTTTCTGACGATGGTGGGGACAAACCTGATACCAGATTCTTACTTTTGGGTGATGGACTCCTTGATTCACCATGTTTGAATTCGGAAATTGAATTAAATAGAGTTAAAGATCATCGCAGTTACTTTGAGTAGCTGCGAATGGATGACTCATTCATTCGTTCATCTCTTACAACTCAACTCACAAGTGCTCAGTTCCCAGTTGGCTTTATAGCTCAGTTTGTAGAGCATTGCAGCGCAATCGCGCGGTCATGGGTTCGAGCCCCAGTCAGACCTGGAACTATTTCTCAGGCTTTCTTTACAAGTGTTGCTTGTGCTGCTTATAACTGCGATGATCTCCATCTCTCATAAACTTCTTTGTTGTCAGTTTGCATGTCACACCTTCGACACGAGGAACATCCTTGATTGGAGTAAGCTACCCCCAAAGGCTTAAGTTTCTGAGTGTTCCGTTGTATTATGCACCTATCAATGTTAAGCCCCAGGGTGGGGAGGGGGGGATTTGACATTTTCATGGAAGCTAGTGTCAAATTTCCCACCCCTGGGCACCTACAGACTGGCAAATTCCCCCACCCCCGGAAGATCACATTCCTGCCCTCTTTTTCATTAGGTCGCATTATTGGAACAAGAATGTTGCTCACTGTCGATTTTAAATTCCCTTTTAATAGCTGATGGAAATTTGTCGCGTAACACGAAACCTTTCCGCTGCTCACGGTACTGAACAAGAACCTAGCATTTAGCAAAATAGCACGGAACAATATAAACCAGCTTTTGAATCAATCAAGCATGCATGAATATGTAGAAATATACAAAAAGCAATCACGAAAAAAAGTAGAAACATTCTCGTACTTGTGAACACTTCAGCAAAGGACTGCTTTTACTTTCTTCCTTTATTTGTTACCACAAGGCCTGGGACAGAGTGATCGAAATGGAAGAGAGTACTTCATTTAAGGCAAACTGACAATGAAGTATAATCCTTCATTTGAGGAAGAGATCGTGTTGTTTCTTTCAGCCATGGTGTCCAGAACTCATCTCCAGGTTCTCTCGGTGTTCCAAGATGGTGGACGTGTCAAACTCCCGAGCATGGGGCAAAATCCCTACCCAGGGGAAGGCTTTCTGTGTCAATTTCCCGGAGGGAGCCCCCACCCCACGCCCCACCTGAGGCTTAACATTGATAGGTGCATTAAAATAATACAAGTGTAATATACACTTAACTTGAGTGTAAAAATTTACATGTATCATCTTTTTTTCATGCAAGCAGGCATGACCTGCACTTCAGGTGGTGGTCAAGTAGCCTACGTGTAGCCGTACCCTCCTCCCGTTTTTTCCTTCGGGGGCTAGGGTACGGCTACACGTAGGCTAGTGGTCAAGCTACTTCGTCGCTGTTGTACATTACTTCATTGTTTTGAGTGAGGCTCGTTCTGTACGCCAACATGGCTGCCGTGACGTCAGATGACTTACAGTGTGTTCCGTTTTAAACGTCACATATTACGTGTGCCGAATCTTATGCAAATGAGAAAAATCTATTGTTTTCGCTCATTTGCATTAGATTCGGCACATGTAAAATGCGACGTTTAAAACGGGCCGTACAGAGGATGGCAAAAACTGATGATGAAAATTCAACGGAAGAACTTACCGCCTGAGCAGCACCGATCTTCATTTCAACCTTTTGTTTGTGTTTGGTGGTTTCCTGATTTCTGACAGTTGCAGACCAACCCAAAATCACAGTTATTGAAGGCTAACTGTTTTAATATGGGTGCATAGACTTAAATGCTGTTTCTCAGCGCTATATGAAATGTGTGCTTAGACTTATCAGCGCTATTTGTAGGAAGTCCATAGTTGTCGTACACCTGTCGAGTCCAGGGAGAAAATTGGTATGCACGCTGTGGAGAATAGAAAATTTATTGTCGGGGGCTCATTTCCACCGCATAACCTCAAATTTGGTCATTTCACGTCGATGGCAGCACGAGAACCGCCCAGAAATATACGAAAATTTATAACACACACGAGGAGCTATTAGGGAGCTTAAGCAGGTTGCCGTCCACGTCTCAAAAACGCGCAAGCTTAAGCTCCCTAATTTATATTGTCTGTGCTCATTAACCCTATTGTTTTCTGGCGTTATCACGTCGTTTTTGCTAAATTAAGGCCCCGTCCACACGTATCCGGATATTTGCGAAAACGGAGGTTTACGCTTTCGAATCGTTTTCGCGTATCCGTGTGGACAGGCAAGTATGATTCAAAACGCTTTGTGTGGACGCAGCTCTTTTCATATACAGAGGAAAACTTGCACAAATCGAATAATTTCCCCTCCCCCCCCCCCCCAAAAAAAAATGCATAGGCATTGTTCTTGATTTCTCTAGGGACATCGTCATGTCCCAGGAGAAATTGCAATAAAAATGATTACGCAAAAAAATTGGGGGTGGGGGAAAGAGGTGTATTATGGGATTTGTGCAAGTTGAGAATAGAAAATATTCCGCTACGCATGGACGGGTTAAGCTCAAGTGAAATTTCTTAGGTCAATTAAACCACACTTACGTCAGCCACATGAAAACTCACATGTAGCGTAGCCGTACCATCTCCGAGGGCAAGCTTGCAATGTCCTTTTGAAGGAGTTCGGTACCTGGCTATGCATTTTACGGGAGGGACCCAGAAAGAGGTTAAGTATTAAAACTTTCTCTTAGTGACACTAAAATAGCAACCAGACTTCTTTAAAGTTCTTTTTTTGCTGGATCAAAATAGACATACACAAATTCAGCCAGCGTAGCCGGTGCATGGAGACCCAGGCCCCTCTCCCCGCACCGGCTACGCAGGCTAACACAATTTGACCAATTTCGACGTGTTAAAATTCAGTCCTAAACAAAAGACATCATCTCGAGACTCTGGGGAATATATATAAGGATTTGCATGAGTTTATTCCCCAGAGCCTTGAGATGATGCCTTTTTGTTTTTTAAATTGGTCTATTGGAAGTAAAATATAGTTGCTCACTTTTTCTCAAATTTCACTGGAGATATTATTATCGCGCAACTCATATGTGACCAAGGTACTACTTTACTATAATTTCATAAGAATGGCGTTCTAAAAGCAAGGAGAAAATATCCTGGAACGTTTGAACAATAAGATCTTCAGCCTCCGTAGCAAGCGGCTTCGTCGGTGCGAGCAAGCAGCGAAGCAATCTCGACCCCAGAACTCTTCTCTTGACCGAGGGAGAGAAGAGCTCTAGGGAACCCTGAAGCAAAGTGTCTTCTCATTGGTTTTCGCGAATAACAATCAAAAGCGTCTCTAATTGGTGCATACATGTTAGCACGAGGAGTGAGCAGGCGCCGTAAGGCTCAAATAGCCAATTCTTGGCTGTAAGAACCCTACGGCGCATGTTCTCCTACACAGAGTTTCCCAGAGCCTTGGGTCGACTGGTGACGAGAATGGCAGCGAAGCCGCATGGAAAATGAGGCGGGGTGTTTTTCCGCTCGCCAGATGTAACCTACTGTTTAAAAAAGTGATTCACTTTTAAGGTGATTCCCTAGTATTGCACTGCGCATCCTGTTCTGCGCATAACACAGCGTAAGCCCCGTTCGTATTCAGGCATGGCTAAGAGGCTTTATGGTCAAATTTCATGGCTCTTTGTCTCACAAGTCTCAACGGATATTCTAAACAAAAAAATGTTTAAATTAAACCATAAAGACTCGTACCCATGTGTGAATATTGATATATCGAACGTGGCCAAAAACATTTCAAAATGGCGACCTTTCGCGAGGGAAAGCTCGCTATAAAGAAGAATGGCCGTTTTCAGAGCACAGCAGTAAAGAGCAAAACAAATAACTTTTTCAACTCTCACAAAACAAAAAGTCGAGTGATAGCCTTGATGATGCTAAAGAACATTTAAGTCCGACAGTGAAAGTGAAACCGCGCTATCGGGGAGACGTGTTGTCGAGGGGTCGAGCTTGATTTGCTTTCTGTTTTCTCCTAAACGAGGTTGGTGACCTATCTTTTTTTTGGCATAATTTTATTCTCTTACTGATCTTCTTTGCGCTGTAAAAAAATTACAAAAAATTTACGTCAGAAAAAAAAGTTACTGGAAAGATAGTATTCGTAGCCATCACTCGTGGACACAAAATTGTCTCCTCGAGATCACGCACCCGAAGAACATTTGTAGTCAGTGCCTTTTCAAGACTTGTGCCTGTGCCATAAAACAAACATTAAATTATTCCTTTTGAGCAACACAATTCACCTGTTTTGTTATTTTAAGAATTACGTCAAAGCTGTGCTTCCTGTTCTTGCAAAACGTAGCCTGAACCGATGGAATAAACTTGTTCTTGATAGATGAAGGCGCAATGCTTAAATGAGTAACTTGAGCAAGTTATGTCTCTCAAACGAGCTTGGTGACCTACTTTTTTGATTGCACATTTCGAGTCACCATAATATAGGGAACAATCGAGAAAAGTTTTAAAAAAATCTTACGACAACTTCTATTACTAAGGAATCACCTTAAGCCTGAACAAGTACATTACTGAATAATCCCTTGAATCAAGTTTATCCTGAAACTGGCTATGTTGCTTGTCCGAGAAAGGCTAGTCAATAATGACCGTCGAGGGTGACATTTCATATACAAGAAGCATATCCACGCAAATGTTATGTATTTTTCATAAAGTGTCCCACCTGAATTCTGGTCACAACTGTGAGGCTGCGGCCAGATTTACAAGGTTGACATAACGACCACAATAGACCTTTTTACCTTGTACGTGTTGTTTTCCCATTTAAGGTTTCAACATTTGACCAATGTTTGTTCAACAAAAGTTGAACGGATGTTGGGCAAATGTTGGACGCAAAAACAAAGTTGTTCGGAGGCACTTCAAACGGTTCCAACATTGCGCCAACAAAAGAACCAAGACTTTCGCGAAATTTGATTGCGAGGAACTAAGAACTAGAAACCAGACTCTCTCGTCCAGATAAACTACGCTGTGTTGACTTTTGCGGCCTGATGTGCGCATGCGTGTGTTCTGCAAATGTTGAACACCGTGTTCAAAGGGCTTCAACACCATTCAGCATTTTCGAGAACAAAGGAAAAGTTGAATCGACGTTGAATGAAAGTTTAAGGACGGTGCCTACTATTATTATTGCGCATACGTTTTGCGCACCTCGAGATACTCGGGTTTCCTATCGGTGATGCTTACTAGTTCAGCGATACTTTTGCGCAATTTAAAACTATCCGGAGAAAGTATATGTTAGTAAGTACTCTTAATACTCTTAGCTTCAATTTGAGAAAGAACGCCATACATTGCTTTGTATTTTAAAGCTTTTTACAAATATTATTCATGAACTATCTTTGAAAAATGCGCGGTTACCCCCAATTTTCTTTTTGGATTTCAATAACACTTGTTAAGATCTACATTTCGTACATAATCACACACCGGGGCAAAAATATAGGCTAGCCATATAATTAGTAGGCACCACCCTTAAACCGATTCAAACTTGATTCAACACGCTTTCAACAATGTATGACGACCTGTTCAAACGCACCGAACATTTGGTTCAACAAAGTGTTGAATGCTTGTTGAAGCAAATATTGAAACCGTTTAAACGGGCCTTTATGAAAAAAAAAGAAGAGGAAAATTCCCTTCAGAACATCACGTGCTCTGGGAAAACAAAACATACAAGCCGAAAAGGCCTATAAGATGGCGTTTCCGAAATTAACCCTTTTTCAAACGCTTTCCTGAATAAAAATGGTAATGTCACAGGGTTTCTGTGGATTTTTACTGAAAATTGGCGAAGTACGAGGGTACTTTTCCGCCATAACGCAAAACGTAAATTGAACTTGACCAGAAGTGAACGTTCGCTTCGTACACAAGCTGCGAGTTTCCGTTTCAAATTAATATTTCCATTTGTTATGGATCCAATCCTTAGCAGCTTGGTTGTTCCAAAGAACAAAATTAACTAAGAGTAATAAACACTTGGATGCAAAAAGCAAAGCGTTTCGTGTTTTCGCGGGTTATGCTTGTACGTTAGCGAAAAAAGAATTAAGGAATCTATAACTTAAATTAATGTCCCATTTTCTTCTTCTTAAGATTGCTCAGTGGTTTCCGCCTCTCGCGGACACTTCTTGGGTAGCATTTTATATCTTCCTTGAAGCACTTCCTTCAATTCTCGCAATCTTCCTAGATCGATCGTGAACAATTTAATTTTCTCTTTTATCACAATCCTTGTTTGTTCAACGCCTTCGACATCTCGTTCTATATCAGGTAGCATATTTGTTTGGTTATTCAACACGTTTTCAAGTTGCTCCAACCTCGTGTTATTTACCACTTCCAAGCCGTCAATCTCTTTTAACAGTGCGAGCAGTTTTTTCCGAACTTCTTCGATTTTATCGCGAGCTCTTTTCGACGCGACACCAGCTGTCTTGGTTCTCTTCAACGCGTTTGCAATGTTGTCTTTCTCAGTAGCTGCTATGTCTGCGTACTCTTTCAGCTTCTCTCTCCCTTCTGATACGGGTTCTGTAACATTATCTTCAGGAATATCAAGCTCTTCTGCCTCATTCTTGATCGTTTCCACTTTCTGTTTCAAAAACAAGAGGGTCAATTCTGTTCAACCTGTTCAGTACTTTCCTTTTACGTAGTTAGGAATAGGAATCTTAAGAAAGATCAATGACAACTATTTCACGATTACTCAAAGTTGTAGAGTGTACTTTGTGTAGCCACTATAAATTAAGAAATTTAGCTGTGAACAGTGTGGGATATAATCGCAAAAATTCAATAACGTTTTCAGGTGATCACGTCCCCCGAATAAACACAAAGCTGGTCAATTTTAGCAAAAGTCCCGGCCATTACCCAAGAGTAAGAGTTACTCAAATTGGCCTAGTCCCCCATAAGCGTCAAAAGCGTCAAAAGTATAATTAGACATTATACTTGGGTGGACAGTTCTAACCGAGGAAGCGATACTTACACCAGCTGTTGGCGTATATTGGCGAAATGGTTACAGATCCCCGCCTTAAAGGGACACTGTCATGGCGTTTGTAACTATTTCTGGTCTATACTCAACAGTTAACACCTAGTTGATGGTTTCTAAATCATTTCTACATTATTTCAAACACGAGTTACAAGACAAAAACTTGAAAACGTTCACCCGACCTTCTCAAGTTTGAACATAGCTATCTTTCTTGGCCATTCGTCGCAGATAATCTGTACAAAAAAGTCCTTTAACTTGAAAGGAATCAGTTTTGCGTATATTTTGTGGCTGCCGCGAACAGGACAGAACCCGTTGGATTTCCAGTAACATAATGGCATCTCAACCGGTTCAACTCACCGCTTTTGCTTTGTCTGCTGTTTCACCTGCCTCCTCAGCTAAAGCTATGGATTCTTCAGCGGATTTTCGTGCATCTCCCAGATTGGTAGTTGCTTCATCCGACTTGTTGTTTGCCGAGTTGATGAGTCGCTCTATTTCTGGTACATTTTTCTCCGCCCTTTCTGCTTCACTTCTCGACTTGTTAATTACTTCGTTGAATTTCTGGGGAGTACAGTAAGCTTATTTTAAGCAAAACACACTAACCCTTCGAAGCTTAAAGATACTGTTAAAATTCAGCTAGAAGGTGATTCACCTGTAATTTGCGCCATCGAACGCCTAAACATTTCATTCACACTTTTTAACGTTTGCACCCTGCATGCTCAGTGACAATAAGATCCAATCAGTGGGGGTCAACAAACCCCCTTCAACAGACCCTCTTCCCAACAACTCACGACAGAGTATCGCAAAATGACACAAGCACTTACTTTCAGCCTCTCCAACATGTCCTTGGCTTGTTCGAGTGTCTTTTCCCCTCGTGCGATAGCGTCATGCGCTGTGTCATTGGCATCGGTGACATTCGTCAACAGGCTTTCCAGCCTTTTTACCAGACCAGGCCACTCAGCCATTTTCTTCCTGACATCATCTTCCTTTTTGTTAAAACTCTCAACTAAGGGCTCAAGAACCTCAATGATTTCCTGGGCTCTCTCAGATGCGTTAGCAACCTCTTCTTTGGAGGAGTTGACTTTGGCTGGCGACAGAAAGGAAAACATTTATTACTCTAACAAGGTAACTTAAGTTCACACAGCCACCAAGGTTGCAGCTGTGTCTTAGTTACCTGGCCTATGAACGAAAATGAGGTTGGAATTGACCTTGTTTTGATAGAAACCTCACTGCTTTTCATATGTAAATTCCAACTAATTAGCATGAAAAAGAAAAGCAGGGAGGTCTGTATCATAAGCAAGGTCAACTCCAGCCTCATTTTCATTTATCGGCTCGGTAACTAAGTATACATAACTATAAAATGGTTTTAAATTGCTAATTCTAAACTTCTTGCCACAAGTTATTTCTATCCAAATTTTTTGAATATACGACGTTTCACACATTGAGCCGTGGTGTAGAATGAAATGACAGGTGGAGATATCATTGCAGTTCAGTTAGTCACCACAATCTCGACCCCACGGGTCTTCTCTTGACTGAGGGGGAGAGAAGAGCTCTGGGAAACCCTGTAACAAAGTGCCTTCTCATTGGTTCTCGTGAAGATCAATCAAAAGAGTCTCTAATTGGTGCATTCAAGTTAGCTCGAGGAGTGAGCAGGTGCCGTAAGGTTCAAATAGCCAATTTTTGGTTATAAGAACCCTACGGCGCATGTTCTTTTATATCGAGTTTCCCAGAGCCTTGGATCCTTCCGACGCTCTGGTGACGAGAATGTTAGTCACCACCACTCGTCCAATGTGAAATGGTGGCATGAAATTACGTTGTTGTTCAATACCAGATCCTCTTGCCCCTCGTTATTAATAGACTGTCAGGGTGAATTTATAATTTCTTTCCAGTCTTGTACTTGATTACCGCACTTTGCTCTTATTTGACAGACAAAACAGAACAACAACGTAAATGAGGTCTTCTGATAAAAAGAAATGAAGGATTTATGGAGAATCTCCGCACTTGACCGCGACGCAGCATGACAAAAATGCTACATATTAAACAGAATTTAGCATCACGTCGGCAAAAATGACCACGTGACCATGATTTTCCCGCCATTTTCCACGTTTGCCAGTTGCACCTTGCCGTTTCTACGTTTGCGTTAGCCGTGTTCGTGGAATTTCTTTCTCGTTTTTCTTCCACGTAACAAGTTGTTTATGAAAAAAAAAAAAACAACCTCAATTTGTTTTCCAGTGAGTCAAACAAGGAAAAACTAGGTTTCATGGTTATAGATCGTTAAAAACTGACTCGTTACCGCAATTTTCTTCATGAACTCAAGTTGACTCTCTTTTGCAGGTTAGAATTTTCATTTTATATAGTGTCTTTTTGTACAATCAATGTTCAGAATGACTTCGACAATTTGTTTTTATTTTTCGTTAACTTACTACTCGAAATTAACAGAATCCAATCCGAGTTCCCCTGGGTCACGCGAAGCTTAAGTCACAAGGTTCACTCTATTTTGCGTGAAACGTGAACTTTGTGGTTTTACGTAAACGTGATGCTACATCTCTCTAACAACAAGAGTAAACGGGGACACGAACTTTTCCCCCGCTAATTAATCAGTGTTTGAAATCTACTTTTCAGTACTTGTCTTATACCATTCCTCAAAAGTCAGTGTTGATGAATTGCGGATTACCTCTCATTTCCGGCAAGCCTATATCAGGAAGTGGCGTAGTTCCACTCTTGTACAACGCATTGGCGTCATCTAGAGCAACCTTCGTGTCATTACTTGCTTGTTTAACATCATTTGCTGCCTGTTCATGCAATGCTATAGTTCTATTTAGTTTCTTTAACAATTCCTCTATCCCATCGGTTGTCTTTTCCTGTTCCTCTACTGCCTCTTTAGAAGTATCAAGAGCTTGATTGGACTTGTTGAGTGTTTCGCTGGCCTTCGCTTCAATAATGTTTGCTTCGGTTTCGTGTCCGTCTGCGAGATCGCTAGTCTGCAGTGAACATAGAAGAATCAGGATCAGAAAGACTTTAGAGTCATAGATGTTCTGTTGAAGTCTGCGGTCGACTTTCAACTTTAAAATGCACCTAAACTCAAGTATTTTTTGCTTCTAATATAAATCTCCCCATCAAAAGCAAACATACATGTATGTCAGCATTGTCAACCAAATTTCACTTTGTTCTGTGCCGTGCAAGCCACATAAACTTGGCAGAACTAGCAGGAATTTGGACCCACGACCGTGATGTGAGAGGCCTGGGTCTATTCTCGATTTTACGCCACAAACTGCTTTGCATTTCTGTTTTCATAGACATTGTGCATTCCAACTTTAAAAGTTAGTAGGCCGAGTCATTTTTTCAAGAGCCCAGAATTAATTAAAAGTGAGGATGAATCACCTTGTGATAAGTTAGGCGCCCGTTCGGGCTACTCGTTTAGAAATTTGGCCGCCCCACCACTGAACCACAGAACATTCGTACATGGGAACTAAGCGCGCTCTTTTGGATCGATTCTGTACATTCCTGATCCTGTTCAAGGATAGCAGAAAAATTGGAATGACATTCTCCGAAATACTATAAAAACAAATGCGTCCTTGGAACCAACGCATGGAGTACGAACTGTGAAGCCAGTGCATTGGCCACGCACGATTTTCGCGCCAAAAACAATCCCAAAAGAATAAGTACGTATGGTACGAAAAGTTCGTATAAACATGTTCCTCACCTGATTCAAGATCACCGCCATCCTCAGTGCTTGCTTGCTAGTGGTATTTGCTGCGTGTATGGATTCATTTAGTGCCCCTATTCCTTCCTTTAGTAACAGTTTTTCTGCTTTATCAAGCAATGATCGCGATCGATTGATCGACGCCTCAGCTTCTGATATATTTTCAACCATCGCGACCACATCTTCCTCTGTCAAATTTGTTCTGTTCGAGGCGAGAGTTAACACTTGGGTAATGTTTCCCACACGCTCATAAAGAATTTCCAGTTGCTTTTCAAGCTGACGATCCGTTGAATTAGACGTTTCTGCTTTTTTCAGAAGTTTGTTGACACCTTCAGTGAGCTCTCTTAAGCGACTCGCAAAATCAAGATCGATAGCAATGTTTACGGGTTTGGTCCCATTGAACTTTGCAGTGATCTTCACGAGCTCACGTAGTTTCACTCGCAGGCGATTGACAAGGCTTTGGATTTGATCATAACACGGGGGACAACCTATCAGCAAGAGTAAAACCATCAATAACAATATATAAACTTCAGTTCTTAGTTTTGGGCTACATTTTCTATGTTCGTCAATGGTTTAAACCCAGAACCCACAGCGGAGCTCCACGCGCCGATGAAGATGGCTCTTGATGCTAAAATATGGTAACCTATCTGTGCGAAAAAATCTGGTCATCGTACGACGTGCGTCCCCCCTTCCCCTCCATGTATGTCATGTGACCAGTATCACGCAACCATATCGTGAGCTGATTTTTTGAAGTTGACCGCTGAGTAAGTATAAATAGGGAACTTAAGCAACGACGACGGCGACGGCACCGAGAACGTCATCTCAAAATATAAATTCGCGTCATTGTAATCACTTTGTAAACATGTCAACCCTTCTTATATGACAAGGGTGTGGTAGTTCCTCAAAAATGACATTGGTCGGAACGGCGCTTAATTTAGGGGAGAAAATGAAACTTTAGCGTCAAGTGCTGACGTTCTCTTTAAAACTTAAAATTTGACTATTTCACGTTGTTGTTTTGCTGACGACGGCAAAGAAATGGACAAAAGTGAAAAACGCACGTGCAGGGCGTGCAAAGCTATTGTTTTTGCCTACTAAATATGCACATTTGTGACGTTCTCGTTGACGTCGCCGTTGTCGTTGCTTAAGTTCCCTAATAACACGAGAGCTCCGCTTATATATATATAAATGGGGTTGAGTGTTTATATAAACACGCAAAAAAAGAACCAGGCCAATATCCAGCCATCTTGACCGAACAAGCTTGGTCAATAAAGGATTTAATATATGGGATAAGACCCCGAAAATATGATCTTTGATCTTGCGGGACCAAACGAGAAATCCCGAGCGGGCAGTATAGCTTCATCTTGCCCGCTCGGGTAGCCAATCACAGCGCGCTCACGGAGTTAGTCATATAATAAATTATAGGCTAGTTTCGAACTGTGCAGCAACAAAAGAACGGAGTCGAGGTTCTGGGTAATAAATAGCATTTTGTATTGTACAAAACAAAGGAAAATGCAAATTATTCCCCTGAGCCTTAATAATAATATAATAATAATAATAATAATAATAATAATAATAATAATAATAATAATAATAGTTTATTGATATCCCTCTCGCAGCCAAAAGGCTGAATTACAAGGATGGTCAGTGACAATAACAGACATACAATACAAGGACAGTCAAATAGATAAATATATAAATATGGTTAAAAAAAGCACTAAATAACAGAGAAAAAATAACAGAGAAGAGGTTTACAACTGATCTTGATACTTAATGGTGCAGAAATCTGCGAACCGCTTTGTCTTAGGGAAAAAGTGCACCGGAACACGTTCGCCTGAATGGCGGCAGTATAGCCTGTCAATTGACACACAAGGAATTAATGGCTTGAGTACAGGAGACGACAGGCAGTCATGCTTGATAAAATTTGTGCAAGCTTCCTCCCTTCTCTGGGAAAGGGTAGTGATGCCAGATTGAATTAAGGCATCGTCATAGTGACAGTTCGGTAGAACGATGCATTTGACTCTGTTCTTTTGTTGCTGCATAATTCGAAACTAGCCTATCAACCCATTGACTCCTGGGGGTTCCCCATTGCCGAGTAAAATCGTCTGGCGTTAGACGGTTTAGGGGTGAATGGGTCAAGTGAAGTGCAATCTTCCGGGTGAGTGTAGTCCTGAGAGGGACTGTTCAGGATGATTTTGATTGACTGACGTTGTGACAACCTGAGCCGAAGTCATCTTCAGAGTCAAGTGATTTGTGTAACGTCAGTAAATGGTATAAACACTCTGATACTAATTTACCAACTCAGAACAGACACCACCAATCACACTAAACCGATGCGTACAACAAGGCCATTAAGAAAAACTTACCAATGCAACTGGCAGATAAGTTATGTTTGTTTTCTTCACATGCACCACATTTGATTCCAAGGACCCCAGACTTGCAGTTACAAACTCCAAATTCATTACAGCTCTCATTGAGAGAACCTTGTGAATTACAATTGCATGCTACGAGAGAAAAAGATAAGATAAGTGAG